>NC_085859.1:53638130-53778130 GCF_034702125.1 Engraulis encrasicolus | reverse complement strand
CAAAGGCCACACTAGAGGAAGCTCGGGTAGCACGCAAATGTGATGGTGGTGACCAACAATACAATAGGAGCCATGGGGAATACTTTCCACTAGCAGACAAAGGCAGGACGGGTGGAGGTATACAAGGACAAAATGTTTTGTTGCTAGAAGGTTCCGAACGGCCAACTGTACTGTAAACAGAGCCATACATCAGAAGCAGAACTTTTGGAGGCTAAAATCAAACACGTACACACACAGAGACTTGTTTACTTACACACAGGGGTGGGGAACCGTTTTCATTTGAGGGCCACTTCAAGATTTACAGTATAAAGTCCTCTTAGGGTCATATTATGAACACAAACCAGGATATCCCCCTGAACTTTAGGCCTATATTGAAGGTGGTCACCTTTAAAACTGACCCCAACTTCAGTATGTTTCCTGAAAATATAAATTCATTATATTGCCTGCCAATAACTACAGCTGCCTGGAATACCATGCCATCAGTCACAGCCCCAATCAAGGTACTTGTGATCTACTGTCCCCCAGGAACACTGGGGGACTTTATTGACGAATTGGATACGCCGATCTCCTCCATCACGGACCTAGGCGGCCCTCTTCTTGTCCTCGGGGACTTCAACATACACCTAGAGAAGCCGTACGCCACAGACTTCAAGGTCCTGATGAACTTATTTGACATTCAACTAGCCAGCTGCCCCCCGACACACAAGACTGGTAACCAGCTCGACCTGATCATGACTAAGGACTGCCAAGCGGACAACATCAAGGTAACACCAATGCATGTTTCAGACCATTTTTTCCTCCATTTCACCACCTCGCTGGCCGACCCTATACCCACCCCCCTCCCTTGGTCACATATAGGCGGAATCTACGCAACCTGTCACGCACTAGCTTTGCATCAGTGTGGCAGATGCCTTGCCCTCAGCAAGCGTGCTCTCCTCACTGGATGTTGATACTGCTACTGAGTCGCTCAGCTCCACACTGAACTCCTGCCTGGACAACCTGTGCCCTCTAGCCACTAAACCTGCAGGACCGTCCGAACCCCAACCATGGATGACCGAAACCATCCGCGGCCAGCGCTCTACCCTCAGAGCGGCGGAAAGGAAGTGGCAAAAAACTCGCGACCCATCTGACCTGGAAAAACGTAGATCTCTACTAGCCTCCTTCTCCGCCTCTGTAACAGCTGCCAAGACGACCTACTACAACGACAAGATCAGCAACACTACAGACCCACGTAAGTTGTTTTCTACATTCAAGTCACTGCTCAACCCTCCCCCTCCCCTGCGCCCACAGACCTGAACCCAGACAACTTTGCCACCTTCTTCATGGAAAAGACTGCAAATACAAGTATTAGCAAGCAATTCTGTAAGCCGCCCTCCCCCCCAGAAGACACCCCCCTGGCAAACATGCCGACTCCTGCAACACTTCATGAATTCACTCTACTCTCTGAAGAAGACGTTTCCAAACTCATCACAAGAAGCCGTCCCACTACCTGCCTACTAGACCCAGTGCCCATGAACCTTCTTCAAGACATTGCCCAAACAGTGGTCCCAGCAATCACATCCATCATGAACTCCTCACTCTCCTCCGGCACTGTCCCCTTCGCCTTCAAACAAGCAAGGGTGACACCATTACTGAAGAAGCCTACACTGAACTCTGCTCACGTAGAAAACTACAGACCTGTCTCACTGCTTCCCTTCCTATCCATGACACTGGAAAGGGCAGTTACAAAGCAGGTTACCAATTTCCTAAACCAGAAAAGACTACTGGACCCAAAACAACCTGATTTCAGAAGTGGACACTCAACTGAGACTGCGTTACTCTCCGTGACTGAAGCTCTAAGGACTGCAAGAACGGAAGGACTATCCTCGGTCCTCATCCTACTAGACCTGTCTGCAGCCTTTGACACAGTCAACCACAAGATCCTCCTGAGGATACTCACAGCCATGGGAATCACAGGCGTTGTCAACTCCTACCTCTCTGGACGCACCTTCAGTGTGTCATGGCAAGGGAAACTGTCTACGACTCACACCCTCTCCACAGGCGTACCCCAAGGATCAGTGCTGGGACCCCTTCTGTTTGCAATATACACCTCCTCCCTGGGACGTGTCATTCAAACACATGGGTTCTCCTACCACTGCTATGCTGATGACACCCAGATGTACCTGTCGTTCCACGGTTTCGGAACGCATCTCTGCCTGCCTCACCGATTTGTCAACATGGATGAAGGACCACCACCTACAGCTGAACCTGGCCAAGACAGAGCTCCTGGTGATCCCAGCTAAAGAGTCGCTCAGTCACAACATCAACCTCAAGATAGGCTCCACCATCGTGACCCCAAACAAAGTCGCCAAAAACCTTGGCGTCATGATTGATGATGAGCTGTCATGCTCCAACTACATCAACTCAGTCAGCCGGACCTGTCGATTCCAGATGTCCAGCGTGAGGAATATCAGACCTGTGCTGACACAATATTCTACACAACGACTAGTCCAGGCCACAGTCCTGTCCCGTGTTGACTACTGCAACTCACTCATGACAGGTCTACCTGCTTGTGCGCTAAAGCCTCTGCAGATGATCCAGAATGCGGCGGCACGGTTGATATTCAATCAACCCAAAAGGACCCATGTCACTCCTCTATTTATTGAGTTGCACTGGTTACCGATCGCCGCCCGGATCAAGCACAAGGCATTGACCCTTGAATACAAAACCATAACAGGAACGGCCCCAGCTTATCTGAAGGACCTACTAACGCCTTTTGTTACTGGAAGAGAACTGCGCTCATCCAGCACAAGCCGTCTGGCTCTGCCATCCAGTCGCTCTAGGTACTCCCAGTCAAGATTGTTCTCCGTTGTGGTACCCAAGTGGTGGAACGGTCTCCCAGAGGCAGCAAGACTAAGCACATCTCTTGCAGCCTTCAAGAAACAACTAAAGACCTTCCTCTTTCGAGATAATCTACTAGACTAATGCTTGAGCTGGCCTTGCCCCAGGGCAGACTCCTGACATGATGTTTAGTTTAGTTTGTGTCTGTGTGTGTTTGTGTTATTGTGTTATTTTCTCTATATATAAAAAAAACCAACTAACCCCTCTTTGCAACTGCACTTGTTGTTCTGTATATCTCCTGTGCACTTTGTATTTGCTTGTGATGTTGGCTTGATTATGTCCTCTTTTGAAAGTCGCTTTGGTTATAAAGCGTCTGCCAAATGCAATGTAATGTAATGTAATGTAATATTGCACATTTCTGAGATTCCTTTACAAAACATGTCATATTTCATGTGAAACTGCATAACATTACAATTATATTGGGGGCCGGATAAGGCCGTAAACAACCCTTGAGACATATAGGCTCCCCACCCCTGACACACAAACACATTCTGTCTCTCTATATTGTTTCTCAACTGGGACTCTACAGCTCTACAATATTAGGGAGCCCTAGGGGGGCGTTGAGAAGGAGACAGGAGACAGCTGAGAGGGGGAGTGCTCAGTTGCTATTGAGGGTCATTAGTCTATTTTATTTTTTAATACTAAGGGGGGCTTTTGTATAGGCTTATGATGAGGTCAAGGGGGCGTTGGGAGGCTTATGATGAGGGGGGCTCTTGTTAAAAAAAGGTTGAGAACCACGTGTACTCTCACTTTATTACCCACATTTTGAGTTTGCTCAGTCCCTTTGACAATGTCATTTGCAATCAACAAGTGCCATGGATGCTCTTTAAATAATCAGAGACTGTCTCTGTGTGTTAAGGCGGTGTATTTCAGTGCTGTCTGAAAGATGACCGAATACTTTTTTAAAAAGTTGCATGTATAGGCCTATTGGTAAAAGTAGGCTACAACATATATTACTGATATGTAGCCTACATTACTGATAGGCTACTGATAAAATGGAGAACTGCTGCACTTCCTTTTTTTGAAGATCCCAGACCAAACAGCAGTCATGCATCAAAAGGTGTTTTTATCATTATTTGTAACTGACCTGTCGAATGCATTCATTTGAATGGTGCATACTGAAAAGTATGACACATCGGTGTGTGTTGCTGGTGATGACAAACATTAGTCTAGATTAGTGTGGTTGAGGGAAATTACAGTATTATGTGTCAGAGGCGTACAGACAGGCCATTATTGTGTCTGAGGAGGTTGGAGATGGAATACACGCACACACGTGTGCGGACACATGCACACACACACGCGCGCGCGCGCGCACACACACACACACACACACACACACACACACACACACACACACACACACACACACACACACACACACACACACACACACACACACACACACACACACACACACAAAATCAAATAGGTAACAAAGAAAGCTCAAAGAAATCCTCAAGATTTTTTTCCTTTGACACATCACTCTCCTCATTGTTCTTTCTCATTGGCAACGACATCCATGACATTCAGACTGACATTCACTCACACAATGATTCCCTTTCCTCTTGAGCACACACACAGAATGATGATGATCAAATGATCAGTGAACCAGCCTGTCTCCAGTCTGGGCTCAGCAACAGGGTTTTAGCTAAATCTCTGGCTAGAAAATGAAGATCGATGAGCTGACAAGGCAAAGTCCACAGAAGTCAGAGTTTTCCAAGTTATTAATCTAGGTCCATATCATTCACTTCTATTGTACACTTTACAATGATCTGTAGTGACAGAAAGAAAGAAAGAAAAAAAGAAAGAAAGAAAGAAAGGCAGCATTTAGGCCTATAGGAACATTTTGAACTGACCCCTTTGCGCAGAGCCGATGTTATAAACTACTGTCACCAAAATGGTAATGACCAAGTCTTACTCTGTAATGTCATAGCAATGTTATTGTGATAGCTTTTCAGGCAATGGAACCATCGGCAGTACTGTAACTGTATTATGTAATATACTTTTGCCATATGATATAATAGGCCTACTTGATATTTCAATTGAACTGGCATGGCAAACAAGTGGATGCACTGTCCGTACCACATAGCCAGGATGCTAGTTACAAGAGAAGAAGGGAGAAAGCTGCAGAGGTGCTGCACACTGATGTACCTCATGAGCTACATGGGGAACCAGGTTTGTGTTTGGCTTAGGGTCATTTCCCAACCATTTCCATTCTATTCCAGTCTGTACAATGTCCAATAATAAAGGCCTAAAAAAGCCCTCCCATTAAGGGCTTTTGTGTCTTTATTACTCAAAGGACAGTCAGGAGAATGACAGGAGAGAGATGGGGCAGGACCCAGGCTGGACTCGAACCCTGGTCGCCATGGTGGGGTACATTTTGTATTTGAAGAGCTCTTTTCCAAAACGCTATATCCACCATTTTTGCCTTTTTGCATTTTAATACTGTAATTGACTGTTCAGAAGTCTTATCATCTATGTGTGAATTCTTGCCATTCAAATGTTTGGACAACATACTTTTTAAACCTCTATAAAATGCACTGTGTAATGCAATTCAATAGAATGCCCAATACAAAAATGTCAATTTCCCAACATTCTGTAAAATGGATATACTGTATCTCATTTTGGAAAAGAGCTCTTCATTTATATCTTTACATGTAGGCCTATTTCTATTTACATAGTGCAGAGGGAGAATGTATTGTAAAATTAATTTCATTTGAACTGAAACTGGAAATAACCGGATCACACCGCACTCCCGATTAAAAGGTGCCAAACATAAACAAAAACTAGACAAATTGAAAGAAAAATGTCGGCACACTTAAATCCCCTTTGTGTTCTTTTTAATAATAGGCCAAGCTTTCGGTCTACTGGTCTTCAGTAGACCGAAGGTCAGTAAACCGAAAGCTTGGCCTATTATTAAAAAGAACACGAGGGGGATTTAAGTGTGCAGACATTTTTCTTTCAATTAGAACTGAAATTGAAATTCATTAACTTACTGCTGCAGTGATCTGTTCTGTCCTAAAGAAAACAGGCAGTAACTGCATTGTTGTTGAAAATGTGTTATGGTTTTAATAACATACAGTATATACCGGTAGGTCCTATCACAATATAAAGCTAAATAGAATGATTGATCTGCAAAGAATGTTGCAATATAGAGTGACAAAACAGCCACATGTTAGTAATCTACCTAAGACCACTTGAAAGACAGAGTCATTTTACTCAGTTCAGACATATCCACAGTTACTGCCTTTTGCCTTTGTAGGAATTTTTCAAATCAGAACACTTGACTGGCACTTTGCAAAAGATTTCACCTTCCTCGATCTCATCTCTTTTGCTATTTTCAGGTCCGTAACTTTGCTAAGCTGAACAATTTGGATTTTCCAAACACCCCATCTGATACAGCAGCTGACCTAATCTTCAACATTCCAAGCCATCAAAAAGGCATTATCTCAAAAATATATGGTGACAATATCCCAAATCACAGAAACTGGGCTTGACAAGATAAAAAGGGACCGGGAAGAGGAGTTGGGTAGTCCTATAGCTGACAATGATTGGAAGGAAGCACTCACTAAAGTGAATGGTAGCACATCATGTGCAAGGCTGAATTTAATACAACTTAAAGTAATTCACCGCACTTATGTTACCAATGCCGAGACTAGCCAAAATATATCCTAATGAGGACACATGCAATAGATGCAATTTATCTTCAGCCAACATGACTCACATGTTTTGGTCTTGTCCTTGTCTCCGTGATTATTGGATAATTGGATTTTCACCACATTTCCAAATTTCTTGATTTTACACTGAGTATAGAAATTGCTGTCCTTGGGATAATGCCAAATCATAAGAAGTTCACAAAATGGGCAAGGAACGTCATTGCTTTTGCATCCCTACTTGCAAGGAAAAGAATATTAATGTGCTAGAAATCACTGTGTGCCCCAAGAGCATCCACATGGCTTAGAGGCATCATGATGTTTCTTAGTCTGGAAAAAATAAATATAACTTAAGAGGGGCTCCTGAGAAATTTGAGTTAACCTGGAACTCTACATTAGAATACATAAATAAACACTTGAGGATTCTTAAGCATTGCTACATAGTCAGACCCCCTAACCCCCTAACTAAGTTTCCCTACTGTTTCTGTGTGTATTTTATTTTTGGCACTACTGTTTTGCATGTGCTCAGTTAAAGGATGTTTATAGGTTGGGTTTTCTTTGTTTTTAATTATTTGATAGTTGCCAGTGGAAGGGACATGTCTTTATACATTTCTGAAAGTAGCTTATTTAACCATATCGTTATACACATTGTATTGTATGTAGTGAGGAGGGTGGAGGAGGGTGGGGGATTGAAAATGTTTGTCTGAAAGGAAAAAAAATGAAATTGAAGCTGTCAATGTTAATTGTACTTTTATATGTGAAATCAATAAACATACCCTTTAAAAAAGAACACTTGACTGGTCGAGAGTGGTGCTTCATAGTTGTGAAATGACGTCACAGACAGTCTGGTCTCAGTGTGCAGTCTCTGACGTGCTTCCTGCTTCCCAGCACCGTTCTCCCTCTCTGCCATGTCTCACTGCACATCAGCTCCCTATAGCACAAATCCTCTCTGTCAGCTCCCCATCACATCAGCCATTTTCTCAGGATATCTGCTACCCATCAACCATAGGGGTCACACTGGCCCTCCTACCTACCTTCCTCTCTGTACCTACTTCACATCACCATGGCAACAGAAAGGTCTTCACCATTCGCTTATGTAACAACCTCACTCAATTTTTTTAAACGAGAGCTCTTGTTTACATGCATTTTGTTCTTCAAGGTTCACCTTTTTTTGTTTACCTCCACTGAGAGATGACTCAAATTAAAACAATAGAGGGTTCCCTTTTCTCCCGAGTCCAGGAATCGTCTGCTGAGCCACTTCCTGGGGAAAGTCGGCCTCCGTGCCAAGAATACACTCACACTTCTTCCTTCCATTGAGGCCGCCACCCACATGAGGTGAACAACCCCATGCCAGACTGTGAAGAATGAGACCTCGCGGTCCAAACTCACAAAAAAGGGATGCGCACTCTTTTAGGCAACCAAGGTAAAAGGAGACAGACGGACCACAGACAAGTGCAGATTTTGTGCTAGGAGTGCTGGTTTATTTACAGTGCTCAAAAGTGATAAACAAAAACTTTCAAAAAGGCTACAAACAAAAATCAACACGAGGGTTGTTCAAACTGAAAATATAAACTCAAAATAATAAAGGCAGATAAACTAAGGGATTCAGAAATTCAAATTGTTTACAAACCAGTACTCTCTGTCTCAGCCTCACAGCAAGCTGCTCTCCCTATGCCGCTCTACCCGAATGGCAAAAGCGCTGCCTATTTATGGGACTACCCATTAGTCACGTCATGACAAAGTGGCGGGAGAATGGTGCACAAAACAATTAACAAAATAAAGAAATAAATCATAACAAAACTAAACATACCATAATCCTAACAACATTACAAATATTTCCAGTTATCAAAAATATATTTTCCTCTTTCCTATCGCTAGTTTGGAACCCTAATCTCAATTACCAAACACGTCATCAAAACAAAAATACAAAAACATTGCAACTCTCACAGCTCGGGTTCCTCGGGGGACCATTGATGGCGGGGCACACAACAGGGAAGTGAATGCGTTCAGTGTAGGTGCTATGGCGTGGGACTACAGGTGTTTGTGGTGGAAATGTTGGATGGAGCAAAACCAGCGGGTACCTCGCGGCTTGCGGAGATGTTGTAGATGAAAACTGGTAAGTACTGAAACATTTGCGCTGCTACATGACGGTGGAATATGAATGTGTTCAAAACGCGCTAAACCGGTATCGCGTGTAATGAACTTGCCGGGTGTCGCGTGTAGGTGTGTGCATGTGTCGGGAAATGTTTGTCAGTTTTCTGTAGGGACAATGTCGGGAACATTTGGGGAAAAGTTTAGCAAGGGGGCAACTTTTCCACATTTCCCCCCTCCTCTGAAGACTCGACACAGGGGTGGCGAGACAGGTAGTCAGCAACCAGGTTGTGCTTTCCTGGCCTGTAAACAACTTCAAACTTAAAGGGCTGCAAAGCTAAAAACCATCTGGTTACCCTTGCATTAGTGTCCTTCATCTGGCCTAACCATTTCAATGCCCGGTGGTCAGTTTCAAGCACAAAGTCTCTACCCAGAAGGTAATAACGGAATGTGTCCAAGGCCCACTTTACTGCCAGACACTCCAGCTCGACAGCTGAGTATCGGGTCTCTCGTGGGAACAGTTTGCGGCTAATGTAGGCGACTGGCCGCTGCTGGTCACCTTCCCCCTGGAGTAGGACCGCCCCCAGCCCAACACCAGAGGCGTCAGTTTGGACTGTCCAGGCTTTCCAAAGTCAGGGCTCTTCAAGACTGCATCGCTGCACAGGGCCTCCTTCAGCTCTGCGAAGGCCCTCTCGTGCGGCTCTCCTCCCACCTGACCCTTGCTGACCCAGACTTTCTGTCAGGTCAGTGAGTGGCGCCGCCATGGTGGCAAAGTTAGGCACAAAGCGCCTGTACCACCCCGGCAAGACCCAAAAAGGACCTCACATCCTTCTTGGTTTGAGGCCGAGGGGAGTTGCGGATAGCCTCGAGCTTGTCCGTTTTGTGGGCGGATCACACCGTGGCCCACAATGTGACCAAGGTAAACGCACCTCGGCCTGAGCAATGGTGCATTTCTTGGGCTGGATCGTCAGCCCAGCCTCGTGGACGCGTCGGAAGATCTCGGCCAGATGTTCCACGTGCTCCCTCCAGGTGGCGCTGTGGACCACGATATCATCCAGGTAAGCACCAGCAAAGGCCCCAGTCCCTTCCAGCACGCGGTCCATGAGCCGCTGGAAGGTGGCTGGCGCTCCCTGGAGACCGAAGGGCATCTTCGTGAACTGGAACAGCCCACGGGTTGATCGGAAGGCAGTGTAGGGCCTGGCCCTCCTTGGCCAGCGGGACCCTGCCAGTAACCCTTTGCTCCAAGTCGAGCGTCGTGATAAATCGGGCCCCACACCCACACACGTTCGACCAGCTCCTCGAGCCGGGGCATGGGATAGGCGTTCGAAGTGGGTCAGGGCGTTGACTTGGCTGAAGTCCACACAGAACCGCATGGTGCCGTCCTTCTTAGCCCACCAGGACAATGGGGCTACTCCAAGCGCTGTCTGAGCGCTCGATGACGCCCAGTCGCTCTCCATCACCTGCAGCTCCTCCTGGAGCGCAGGCTGTAACCGCTCCGGAACCCGGTACATTCGTTGGGCGTTTCGGGGTGGTCTCTTTGAGTTGGATGTGGTGCTCAGCCAGAGACGTTGTCCCAGGCTGCTCGGTGAACAGGCCCTCCGGGATGACGGCCCGCAGCTCCTCCTGTTGCACTGTGGTGAGGTGGGAGAAGTCTGGTTCCCCTTCTGCTGCGCAGTCAGTGGGAAAAAACTGCTCAGGGGTGTCCGTACTCTTCTCTCACTCACGGCTTGCACCATGAGCTGGTCACTCACCGGCGGCTCTCTGTCGTGGTATTCTTTGAGCAGGTTTATATGGAACACCTGCTGCGGCTTCCTCCTCCCAGGCATGTCCAGCTCGTAAGTGGCGGGCCCCATCTTCCCGGCTGATGGTGAAGGGCCCCTGCCACTTGGCCAGCAGCTTGTTCTCCTCTGTTGGCAGGAGCAGGAGAACTTTCTGGCCGGGCTGGAACGTGCGCTGTCGGCAGACTTGTCATACCAGCTGGACTGGGTCTGTTGAGCATGCTCCATGTTCTCTCTCACCAGGTTCGCCATCTCCTCCATCTTCTCCCTCATGGCGATGACGTAGGTGAGAACATTGGTGGTAGTGGCACTTGGTGACTCCCAGGCATCCCTCAGCAAAATCCAGAGGCCCCCGCACCTGTCTCCCATACAAGAGTTCAAAGGGCGAGAACCCGGTGGAGGCTTGGGGTACCTCACGGTAGGTCGAACATGATGGGTAAGGGAGCCAGCGATCCCAGTCCTTGGCATTGGCACCCACAAACTTTCGCAGCATGCTTTTGAGGGTCTGGTTGTACCTCTCTACCAGCCCGTCTGTCTGCGGGTGGTAGGGAGTGGTCCTAAATACCCCGTATCCCTAACAACCTGTAGACTTGCTTAAGTGTGTTCGAGAGGAAGGCAGTGCCTTGGTCTGTTAAAATCTCCTGTGGGATCCCTACCCTGGAGAATAACTGTAGGAGTGCTGGGGCAACGGTTCTGGCCGTGACTTTGCGGAGGGGAAAAGCTTCGGGATAGCGTGTAGCATAATCACAGACCACAAGGATGTATTTGTGACCTGTCTGTGTGCGTTCAAGGGGACCAACTATATCCATAGCTATCCTAGTGAAGGGGACTTCAATGACAGGAAGTGGCTGTAGGGGGTATGGCTTAACCTTCTGTTTGCTAGTGAGCTGACAGGTGAGGCATGTCTTGCAGTGAGTGTGAACATCAGTGTATAAACCCGGGCCAGTAAAATCTGCTCGAAATTCTCTGCAGGGTTTTCACACTACCTAGGTGCCCTGCCCATGGATATCATGACCTAGTTTGACAATGTTAGGTCCTCAGGCTAGTGGGGAATAACGAGCTGCTCAGTGCCGCCACCCTTCTGGCTGGTGGTACAGCAAACCGCCTTTAACAAAAATAGTGTTCCCCAGAGAGGGATTTGGGCTGGCCTGTGCTCACACCATCAATTTCAGTGACCTTATTGTAAAGCTCTTTGAGTGACTCGTCTTGCTCTTGTAGCAACTTCAAATCATGGGCACATCCCAAACATCTTGAGCTGCAGTGGGGGGTACATCTTGCTCTGCACTAGTCAGACTCAACTTGGCGAATGAGCTTCTCACGCCGGCGCTGATGCCGGGCCTTGCCGTGGCCTGTGTGTGTCAGGGCGCAATCTCATCATTACAGTTAGGGTAACATTTCACAGAGCTTTTGAGTCTCCTGCTTCACCATCGCCACTCTTTTAGTCTGGATCTGGTCACAACCATACTTATGGTGAAGTAGACTGCACCAGCTCTGGCAAAATTGCAACATCTTGGCCCAACACAAACGGGATGATGAGGCCCTTCACTACTCCGGCTTTGAGAGTGTATGTGTGGTCATGGACACGCAGACATATTTCAGCTAGGGGGTATCGGTGCTCGTCGCCGTTTACACATCGCACCCGTAGGCATCCCCCTGTCGCATCCCTGGCTGATCAACCAGGTGGGTTGCACAAGCTCTGGGTGCTTCCTGTGTCTAAAAAGGGCTCTAGCTGCTCTACCATTAACAGTAACATCAACAGTTTGCACTCTGTTATGGAGTTCGGGCAGACTAGTAGTGGTGACCTGCGCCCTGGGTCCAAAACGACGTGATCGGGGTGGTTCGGGGCAGTTACGCATAAAATGTCCATGCCTATTACAATTATGACACAATGGCTCAGGGCGTGTGGGTGCTGACTGAGTGGGTGCTGGTTGTCTATGTGGAGATGCTCTTGGTGTGATGAGGTGGTGTGCGGCTACCTTGACCCCTACTCTGCTCCCCACCCCTAGGACCAACTCCCGTACCATAGCCCGCAGACTTACCCCTCTCTGCAGGTTGGCTGAAGCCCTGGTAGCGGAAGTCCTTCGTCCCTGGCGGGCGGCGGCGAGGTAGGCGTCCCACCAGTATCAGCTGCTCGCTGTTCGGTCTGTGGATCATGCTCCTTGACCCACACTCGCACCTCAGGAGCCCAACGAGCGCAGGAACTGCTCCAGAATCAAAGTCTCTCTCCGATCTCCTCCACAGTCTTCTCTGTGGGCTTCATCCACTTGCTGTAGAGGTCTTTGATCCGGTTGTAGAACTCACGGGGCTCTCACCAGGCTGGATACGAGGGTCCCGGAACCTCTGGCGGTAGACCTCGTTGTTTATCTCGAACTTGGCTAGGATGGCGTCCTTCACTTTTGGTGTAGTCTCTGGCATCTGCAGGATCCATGGCCACGTATGCGGCTCTCGCCTTGCCCGTCAGGTAGGGCACCAGGAACGTGGCCCAGTCAGCAGGGGCCCACCGGTATGCAGCAGCGAGCCTCTCGAACGTGGTCATGTACTGCTCGACGTCATCTCCCTCCTCCATCTTGGGCACCGACGCTCGGGTCCAGGTCGCTGGGGCTGGTCCTCCTTGGTTCATCACAGGGTGCTGAGGGGCTGCAGCCATCGACAGGGAGGCTGGCGGCGAAGCAGGCTGGCTACTCAGGCCAGCAGGGACCGTCACGGGATGTGGCAGCAGGCGGCAACCACAGGAACAGCAGCAGGAGGGGGCGCAGGAGGGGGCGCTGCGGAGGCGACGACAGCAGGGGGCGTAGCGGAGGCGACGACAGCAGGGGGCGTAGCGGAGGCGACGACAGCAGGGGGCGCTGCGGAGGCGACGACAGCAGGCGGCGCAGCGGAGACAGCAGCATCAGCAGGCGTTGCAGAAGCGACTCCAGGATCGGCCACCGGAGCTGCAGCGGGAACTCTTGTCCTCATCTCTTCCAGTTCACCGTGGACAGTGTGGAGTTTTGGACCTGGACGTTCCTCCATCTCTGCTCCTGTTTAAATGCCTCCTTCTCCTGGTTTGCTCACGGCCCTCTGGAGCATCTTGAACATGGATGCGAAGTCGGGTGTGTCACTCTCTTTTCTCCCCCGTCTGCTCCCCTGCCCCAGGTCTTCAACTCCTGTGCCACCATCTTCTTCTTCTTGGCGGGTGGACATCAGCCTGCCAGTGTCTTTCAACCGCCGATACGCCACTTTTACTATGCACTTGGGCTCGTCTAGTCAACCTTTCTCTCAGTGCCTTTAGGGGGCGCCACAATCCCACCGCTGCCACCACGTGTGAAGAATGAGACCTCGCGGTCCAAACTCACAAAAAGGGATGCGCACTCTTTTAGGCAACCAAGGTAAAAGGAGACAGACGGACCACAGACAAGTGCAGATTTTGTGCTAGGAGTGCTGGTTTATTTACAGTGCTCAAAAGTGATAAACAAAAACTTTCAAAAAGGCTACAAACAAAAATCAACACGAGGGTTGTTCAAACTGAAAATATAAACTCAAAATAATAAAGGCAGATAAACTAAGGGATTCAGAAATTCAAATTGTTTACAAACCAGTACTCTCTGTCTCAGCCTCACAGCAAGCTGCTCTCCCTATGCCGCTCTCACCCGAATGGCAAAAGCGCCGCCTATTTATGGGACTACCCATTAGTCACGTCATTACAAAGTGGCGGGAGAATGGTGCACAAAACAATTAACAAAATAAAGACATTAATCATAACAAAACTAAATATACCACAATCCTAATAACATTACAAATATTTCCAGTTATCAAAAATATATTTTCCTCTTTCCTATCGCTAGTTTGGAACCCTAACCTCAATTACCAAACACGTCATCAAAAACAAAAATACAAAAACATTGCAACTCTGACAGCTCGGGTTTCTCGGGGGACCATTGATGGCGGGGCACACAACAGGGAAGTGAATGCATTCAGTGTATGTGCTATGGCGTGGGACTACAGGTGTTTGTGGTGGAAATATTGGATGGAGCAAAGCCAGCGGGTACCTCGCAGCTTGCGGAGATGTTGAGGATGAAAACTGGTAAGTACAGAAATATTTGCGCTGCTACATGACGGTGGAATATGAATGTGTTCAAAACGCGCTAAACCGGTATCGCGTGTGATGAACTTGCCGAGTGTTGCGTGCAGGTGTGTGCATGTGTCGGGAAATGTTTGTCAGTTTTCTGTAGGGACAATGTCGGGAACATTTGGGGAAAAGTTTAGCAAGGGGGCAACTTTTCCACACAGACCAATATTGACTAGCTGCTGTCTAAGTTTCCCCTGTTGGATTAGTTTCAGTGACTCTGGAAAAAAAATGATGTAATATTTTATTCATTAAGTATGGAATAGTAAAGTGTTCTGATGCCATGCTATGGGGAAATGACAATAAATTGAAATGCAATTGAACTGAGAAAGATTGGGCCCTGCCGTGGCCAACCGGTAGGGCACTCGCCTGCCATGTGGCTGACCCGGGTTCGATTCCCGGCCCAGATCCTTTGCCGACCCCTCCCTGTCTCTCTCCCAATTCGCTTCCTGTCCACCTCTCACACTGACCTATCAAATAAGGTCAAAAAAGACCCCAAAAAAAGAAGAATTGAAAAAGGTTGACCAATCATAAATATGCCACAGTACCATTTCAATATGGCTACATGAACCTTATGTTTACATAGGCCTCGACCTACATGTAACTTAGCATTAGGCTGTGTGAAGAAAAAAGGAATGACAACATTCACACAACAGAAGGCATAAACCATTGGCATGCAAACAATGCATAGCAATACAAAAAACACAAGTTATTTTGGAACGTGTCTCCCTACTGGGACTTGTAAGATTTGATTAACAGCAAGGGGGGATATAAATGGGCATCACATTCTTGCCAGTGAACCAATCATCCAGATTAGATTTTTAAAAAGAGAATTTCACTACTGTCTGGGTTTGAGTTTTCAATCAAATAGACATTTACACATGGTCTGGTCATCCATCAATACAAAGCAGTACAAAGCTGGCTTTTCATCAGGGGTAAACATCAGATATTGAGCTGTTTGTCTGTTCACGCGCATACTGTAGGTGACTGCATGTGCCGTTAGGCCTATTTCTCAAAATGGGAAATTGCGCCACTATGTGTCCAGTTTGGGAAATGCTAAAAAGAAATAGCAACATCTCCTTGTACTGTATGGCACTAGGCTGGGAAGCCAGATTATAAACATGAAGATGAAAATGAAAAAGTGTGGTCACACATCAGTGTAGTGGCATCAATGGGTGGCATTCAAACAGCTTCAAACTATTTGCCACACTATGATGGCCTTGTGCCATGCAGTAGCATGCTCTGTGTACTCAGTCATGGAGGACAATGGGGAACATGCTGGTTTGCCTGATTCACTCCCCCACTTGGTGGGGCCAGGAATGGAAATGGCAACCCTCGTGCTGCAAGGCACAGCCAAATCTCTTGTTGCTGTTTACTTCCCCTTGTGCGATTGGATCCTCAAATTTTCAGAGGAAAATCAAAGACTTCATGAATGAGAATGAGAACTGAGATTGACCAGCCACATGGGCAGTCATGGGCTTGCCCCCTTGCACGATTTAGGCATAAATGCAATTTCATTGTGTGCAGTGAGAACTGTGTGCTGTGGAGTGCTGTGTCACAATAACAATGACATTTGCATATAGAGCTCAGCCAGAGAGATTAGATAAGATAATACTCCTAGAATCTCTGGCTCAGCTCTGAGCAGAACAGCACTGTGACAAAAATATTGAAGCCCACATGGTGCTTTTGTTGAGGTCATAGCAGAGACGATCTAAATGCAGAATCTTTGGTCATAGTGCCAATATTTGTAATATGCCTAGCCCTAGCCTATTTGTAGAGGGATATGTGGGCAAAGCACATTCGGTTGGTGGATGTGGCACATTATGGCAGCCCGATATATCGGTAGTTTTGGCATTATTTTAGCCTATGTAAAGGTGGAGTAGACTATGTCGTTTTAATTTCTAAGTATTACCGGAGGGCAAGAGTCAGGTAAGTTTATTTCCAGAATACGCTGCCCACTCACAAATGTCATCTTCCACATGAATATTAGGCCTACAACCACCATCAATTTCTAAGTTTTGAGTATGGTTTGGAAAATTAGGTGGATCTTCTCTGTAAAACCGCCATTGTGAACCAGTTATAAACATCAGAGATCTTTGGCTGCAAAAACCAGTCTGACCAGACTAGTGCTCAATGGGCAGCGTATATTTGGGAAATACAATTCTAAAATTTCACACTAGGCTTTTAATGTAGGCCCACAAAAAGGGTCTTAATCATTTTGTCAATATCCTCTGGGGGATTATCCAATAATAAGACCTTTTACTAGACCACTGCATCTAGGCCTAGGACATACTTTTATAGCTAGGCCTACTTCTACTGTGAGGCAGAGACGGTTTGAGGAGGAACTTAATTTAGGGCTACTCTAGTTCAAAACAAAGTGTGTGTGTGTGTGTGTGTGTGTGTGTGTGTGTGTGTGTGTGTGTGTGTGTGTGTGTGTGTGTGTGTGTGTGTGTGTGTGTGTGTGTGTGTGTGTGTGTGTGAATAAAACATTAGGCTATCTGAATAGGTGAATACAATAATTATGTTTTTAATAGTTTATTAGCCTGTTGCAGATTGCACCTACCATGCGTGTAGTAGCCTAGTATTTGGTAGCCTTTAGAACTATTTCTAGGCAGTTCTAGCAGCTATTCACATCATGTACCCTTTTCAACACCTCCCCTCCCCTCCCCTGCCCTGCTACGTTTCATGTTCCCTCACGTGGAAGTTGCATCATGGGAGTTTATGTAAAATCCAAGATGGCAGCGGCCTGTGTCAGAAGGCTGGGTAAGGTCGGTAGGCTTGTTCTGGATAGTCCTGCATGCCGGACAGTGAAATGTCATGCCTTATTGCCGCGAAATTCTCTCAATGGACCCAGACGGGCTTACGGAACCGGTACGGAGGGATTCACGTCCAGACCCCTGAGGAACTTTTCGACCCAGCTGCGCAGCGCCAGGGTGCTGGGATGCGCGTTCTTGCTTGGTGGTGGGATGGGTCTGTACCAGACCATTAAATTAACTTTCCAGCGTCACCTTGCAGAAGAAGAGGAGAAGGTATTTATAATCACTAATGGAAAGCGTCTCATTTGTTTATGACCGACGAACAGCATAGGCTAATGAATTCCCGTTGTTGTCTGAAAGCTAATCTCTTTGTAGTGCTAGTCACTTTATCAGCGACAGTGAGCCACAAACAGAGACGTAACAACCTACAAAACTCCCAACTTAGAGCCCACTATCGATTTGTGCTTATTTATTGATGCATAGTGGTTATGCAGCACACACACACAACTTGTGAAGGCGGTTTGTACACAGAGCGGGAGAGACATTGTGCTAGTTGGTGTTTTTTCTGTCATTCTCAGTCAGCTGCTGCCAGTGGAGAGGTGAAGTTGACCCTGTACCAGTACAAAACCTGCCCCTTCTGCAGCAAGGTGCGAGCATTTTTGGACTTCCATGGGTTCCAATATGAGATTGTGGAGGTGAACCCCGTCATGCGGAAGGAGATCAAGTGGTCCAGCTACAGAAAAGTGCCCATTCTGATGGTGAATGAGTCCATAGTAAGTCACACCAATTGATGTGAATGACGTGTTTCACCTTCCTTCAACACATGGTGGCCTGGCGCAGGTGGGTCATCCCATGTGAAACCAGACTCATGTGGGCTTGATTGGCACAGATTGTGATGAAAATTGGTAGGCCTATGTGTTTTAGTCACTCTTTTAGTATACTTTTTGTAGAGTGGGATCTGGCACCAACATTATGGCAGAAACAGAATATGAGTGTCTGAATTAAGCCTACACCACGCATCCATCCTTATATTCTCATGGTGCTGGCTGTGCCCCTTAGTGGTCTGATTTCACATGGAATGACCTAAGGCGCATCTTAGGATTGTTGTTTCACTGTACAATATGTATGTTGAAAAGCACTGGTTTTCATTTTTTACCGTCTTTTCCCCACCAGCAATTGAACGACTCCTCTGTCATTATCAGCACTTTGAAAACCTTCTTAATCAGCAGGTAATAAACAACATGTTTTCAATATTAAAGTCATAATACTGATATTGAATGATAAGCCTCAGTCAGGAAAATCTGAAATGTTAGTGGACTTAAAGAATGACACAAGACTTAATCTGACCTATGTTAGTTGAAAGGAGAATAAAATGAAAACATTGAAAATACATTTTTGATCCAAGGACATTTCTCACCAAGCATTAAAAAATGCATTAAACAGACGGTATACACTTTTTTACTCTGTGAAAGTATTTGAACTGATAATAATATATGCAGGGCATTCTGCATACGTTTACCGTATATACTGTAGCTATATATCTTTGTGTATAGTGTACTGAAAATATGAGTTAAAGCATTCAAGTTGTTCTGCTATGCTGCTTACAGGGAGAAGACCATTCCTCAGATCCTGGAATGCTACCCAGAGATGAAGTCAACGAATGACAGCGGGAAGGAGGTGACGGAGTTCAATAACAAGTACTGGATCATGGTTGGAGGCACAGAGGAGGAGAAGCTCTACCCTGAAAAGGGCTCCAGGAAGTAAGTCCTCTATTGTGGGCGTATTTTATTTTATTTTGTAAAATATTATATTTGTAATTGTCAATGATTAATTGTAAAAGACCCCCAGGAAGAATAGCTAATGCTAAAAGCAAAAGCTAATGGGGATCTAATAAAAACAAACAAACAAACGGCTCCCGTCCTTTTCGGTGGCCTCTGGTGATGTGAGGCTTTACGTCATTGTTGATGATTATAGTTCATAGATATTATATATTATATAAACCTCTTGATTATTTGTTTGAAAATATGGATGCGACACTTGATCAAAAATTCATCTCGTGTTTTAAGATTTGGGAAAAAGTTGTCCTCGTCCCAGATTCCCCCAGTGCCTGCATGAAACCATTGTACAAACCCCAACTCCGATGAAGTTGGGACGTTTGGTAAACAGTGAATAAAATCAAAATGCTATCATTTTCAAAACACTCAATCTATTCATTAGATGGAGAATAGTGAAAAGACAACATATTAAGTGTTAAAACCGAGAAAAAATATTGTTTTGGGGGACATATGTACTCATTTCTAATTTGAGAAATCCAACACGTCTCAAAAGAGTTGGGACGGGGACAATAAATGGCAGCAAATGTCGAGGAAGACTAAAAAAAAACCAAAATACAACACTTAACAGTTAAATACATTAACCGATGAGATGATTTTATATAAAAAACAGTGTTAATTCCTATCTTGGACATGATTTCACCAGCTTAAATGGTGGGTGTATTCCTTGTCATGTTTTGCAATGTTTTCCTTTCTGTAGTGCTTACAGTGTGACAGGTCTTGACCAAAAACCCACCATTTTATCACATGCTGGTCCTTATGATGGAGCCAAACTGTTAAAACATAGTAGAGAATGCAATTTGACCTTAATATGTGGCAGTAATCGAAGATCTCCCTTCAAAATATAATGCATGAGTGGCTTTTCATGCTGTTTAAAACCCATTTATACCATTCAGCACTGTATTTAACTCTACAGATGAGTAAGAACATCTTAACCAATGCACTACTGCACCTACATGCCATCATGGAGGCTGACTTTTGAAGCTAGCACTAACACAAGTTGGATGGTCCATTTTCACTGTAGCACAGGATGTGCAATGCTCTATTATTGTCAAAAAGAATGGACTTCTACAACTTCTGCTGACTTCTGTAAGCAAAGGACAGTTTCCCATGTCTTCTGGGTCTATTTCAATTGAGCTCAGGTGCTTAGGAGAATGTTAAACCCCTGTGTCATTTTCATGCATTAAGCATTCTTAATATGGTCAATTTTCAATAGCTCTAGCACTCCAGGAATTAGAGTGAGACTACAGCCAATATATATTTCATGATGTCATGAACCTATACAATGATTTTATTAACAAAAATATGTCTTATATACACTCAATCGTGGTAAATCAAAGGGAATTTAAAAATGTATGTAATAACTATGGTAATTATTCCCTTTGCATCTTTAATTCTGAGTGACTCAGCCTCTCTGTGATGATCTTATACCTGGACACCTATATTGTCCGTCAGTACAATTCATTTTGAAATGTTCTTCTTTGTTGTTTTATCTTATTTGGATGTTTACTAAATTTCACTGATCCCCGTCCCAACTCTTTTGAGACGTGTTGGATTTCTCAAATTAGAAATGAGTACATATGTCCACCAAAACAATATTTTTTCTCGGTTTTAACACTTAAAATGTTGTCTTTTCACTATTCTCCATCTAATGAATAGATTGAATGTTTTGAAAATGATAGCATTTTGATTTTATTCACTGTTTACCAAACGTCCCAACTTCATCGGAGTTGGGGTTAGTAGGATTGCCAGCCACTGTCCGCATGTTGAGGCTACTGGTGCTTCGTCTAAGCTTGTGCTCTGTGTCACCCCTTAGAGAGGAGATCAAATGGCGCAAGTGGGCCGATGACTGGCTGGTCCACCTCATCTCCCCAAACGTCTACCGTACACCCAACGAGGCCCTGGCATCCTTCGACTACATTGTGCGCGAGGGAAAATTTAGCACCTTTGAGGGCTTCTTCGCCAAGTACGTCGGAGCAGGCGCCATGTGGATCATCTCCAAGAGACTTAAAAATAGGTGAGTGCCATTCTGGCATATGTGCCATCATCCTCTGTGCCGTAATCAGTCATGGATGGGCAAATGGTTAGGGAGTCAGCCTTGTAACCTGGGGGTTGCTGCTTTAATTCCACACCCCACCTGGTGGGTGGAAGGAGTGAGTAAAAAGCAATATCTCCATGATTGAGGTACTCTGGTCATGGTCCCATACTGTTCCCTTTGACTGCCTTTTGGGCTGCCCCTTTGCAGAACTGAGACCTACAGTAAATGCAATTGTTATTGTACACTGCGTGCTGCGGTGTGTCACAGTGACTGAGACTGTCCGAATAGGACTTTCACATTCATAACAAAAAAAATGGTATTTCAATTATTTATTCGATTGTTGGCTATGAAAATATTATGTTAATTTATATTTTCTGTACTACTGGCCATGAAACAGCAAAACAATCTTTCACTTTCATGATCACGATCAGGACCATACATGGATTAATTTTCCTCCTCTGTGTCATGCCATTTTTTCCCCTGTGTTAGTTTGCTAAATTAATTAAAAGAGTCATGTTACATCTTTGTAATATGACTGTTTGTCCTCCACAGACACAACCTGCAGAATGACGTGAGACTGGACCTGTACAAAGCTGCAAACGACTGGGTGGCAGCTGTGGGCAAAAACAGGAAATTCATGGGCGGCGAAGCCCCCAACCTGGCAGACCTGGTGAGTGTGGAGAGCATTAAGAAGCACAGGCTTTGTATCAAAACTTGGCTCTGCCTGACCTAGAGGCACTGGTGTTAGACCCCACTTTTTCGGCAAACTCTCCAAGCATTTTAAACCAAATCCGATGCACGGCATGTTCATTGTTGATGGAGATCACTGCAAGGAAAAAGCGATGCAAGGCATGGGCCTCATTATACAAACCTCCTAACTCTGAAATCTTATCCTATCTTGAGTTAGGAAAAGAAATTACGATTTTTTTCCCCCCTGTTATGGGACCTTAGGTGGTGTGGCAGATTTTTTCGTGTTACGTCTACACATTGTCATATGGGCTATTCCCATTGCTACAATTTGTAGCACATAGCCTTGTGAAATCGCAACTGGCCTGTTCATGTTCAAAGGCAAAAGTAAAAGGACTTATTACCATATTTCCATTTTGCATATTACCCCGGAAGCACTCTGTATGCCTCTAGAATGGAGCATATGATCGTCTTTTTTGTGAAACTGGGTATTTTTGTGTCTATGCAGGCCGTCTTTGGGGTCCTGAGAGTGATGGAGGGGCTAGAGGCGTTTGACGACATGATGGAGAACACCAAGATCAAGCCCTGGTACAAACGCATGGAGAAGGCCACGCATCACAAGGAGCCGCAGCAGTGACCTCACCGTCGCCATGGACACCGGTGGCCAATGGAACAACATTCTGACAACATGGCACTTCCTGGATCTGATTGCGGCCACTGCTAACGCAGTTGTAATAACGCTGTATTTTTTTTCTTTTGTTGTTTTTCCTTCTACATTGACTTGCTTTGAAAAAGCTTTCTCTGTCCCCTGCCCCCGATAAAAAAAGACATTTAAAGCTACAATTCAAATGTATTGTGAGGGAAAATGTGAATAATTTCATGTTTAATATTAATACTGTGTCAAAGCATTATCAGATGTTAACTCATTCATTTCTATGCATCTCTTACTGAGGTCTTTATGAGCTTAGGGTTTAATAAATGAATGAATGTAATGCAAACCCCAATGGGTCCATGTAGTGGCTTTGAAAAGGTTCACACAGGGGGACTTTGACACGTCTTTCTGACAGTCTTAGCGTGTTTTTGATGAATGCATTTTTTTTTCATCTGTGGAGGTTTGACAGCTTTTCATTTTGTCTCAGTAAATCAACGGTTTAATTTCGAGACTAGACTATGTCAGAACTAGACTAAGGCCAATGGGTTTTTGCTAACAACCTATATTGAGTTCTGTTGTCTTTTGCCGCCTTCAGGTATGTCCGGTTTTCACCTTTTTTTTCCATGTCTACCTCCAATTTTTCTAAAGTCAGGAATCAACATTTTGTCACTTCAAGACTTGTTTTGTGAGTGTGAGTGATGACTGCTACTTACATAGGCCCTACAACAGAACTAAAGACATTTGACATTGGATCGGTTTTCAGGAATGCCACAGATATCTGAAAAGTTTGGTTGTATTAAAAATAAATATGAGATGGGGAGATTCCTGTCAATCATGATTTTCCCCTTGATTGGTGAGGAGGAGGTTGTCTTGTATGCATTGCCCCAAAGTACTGAAGGAATGATTTATTACCTGTTAATTTAAAGAGGATCAGTAATAAAAGAGCAAGAGAGAATATAACAAGTGCTCATGTATTTGTGTTTGCGAGTGTGTGTACTTTTTTTGCACAAAGTAAAAAATATCAACTATTGTCCCATGAATGGAAAGTGACAAGAATGACTGCCACCCATGCTACTAGGTTCTGAGTCCAGATATGGTACACATACGGTAGTAGCACATTACCCCCACACCCAAGCAGCTTCACTGGCTCCCAGTGCCTCGCAAAGCCTCACATTGCCTACAAAATCCTACTCCTCCTTACAAAGTCACTCCATGAGCTTCCTTCCCAGTAGGCCTACCTGTCTGTCCTCCAGTTTGAGCTCTCAATCAATGTCCCTGAGGTCCTCTGGTAAGGACCAGCATGTCATCCCCTGCTCCAGGCTAGGGACCTTTGGTGACAGAGCAATGAGAGTATAGCAATCATCATTGTGAGTGACAGAGTCTTTAGTGTTGCTGTCCCCACCCTCTGGAACAGTCTACCTCCCTACATCCATCCATCAAGTCCCCAGACTGGCTATGTTCAAAACGTATCCCAAAGCTTATCTCTTCACTGAGGCCTATTATTATTAGTATAATTATTGTCATTATTATTATCATGTGGCTTTTTGTCCGATCCAGAATCCATTGCATTGACAGACAGATTCTAGAATGAATTCCATCCCCAGGTACTACCGTTTCCAAGGTAACGTTTCGTTGCCAACGGCAACAGCTGCAGGAAGACGTTCAAACCAGCCAATAAACGTGCAGCAAGCGTGGCTTGGGACGCAACGAGGAGTCCATTGTAAACAAAGCCGCGACGTAGGCTACATTAGCTGAAGTTGAATGGTTTCCCGACTGCTTTTGACACACGGAATAAAAAAGTAAACCACCAAGTTATGCAATAAGTATGCAAATGCCACATCAGTGGACAAACCTGGCGGAGACTTCACTCTGGACGATCATGGATAACTTATTTCGCTAACAATCACAGCTTTCCATTCAAGATAGCAAAGTAAGCTAATCAAAGTGGCTATGTTGATGGCGTTGTAAATGCTATTGCAGCAGACAAATATAAGATTTTGTGCAAACGTTGAATGTGCGTGGTGGCTTTTAAATTTACTCTGAGAGAATTGCTGAACTTGCTATCACCATTTTGACGAAGTCCAAGATGAGAACACGGTCCCACTCGCCACCCATTCATGTCCATGTCCCCGACTCTTCCACGGCCCTACATGTTCACCTGAGGAAGGGTCAGAGCTGTACTTCCTCCCAGGCGCATCAGGTATGTGACACCGAAGGCGATTGGTATGCCATTGTACAGGGCATATTACAGCTATTGTTTTGGTAAATGCGAGTTCATGCGATGATCATTATGTGACCAGACACAGTTAATACATCCCCCATATTGTCTGTGTATTAGAATGAAACGTCCAATCTACGAGCCACAGCAAAGGTGAGGGCCAAAGTGCCCTGGCTCCCACCTGGGAAGAACACCCGCCATCGTGAAAACTACAAGTGGGAGGTTGGTATGTTTTTTTTTTCTATATTGTCAACAACAAGTCACAGATTACTTTGATCCTATATGAATTCTAATGTGAATGACTTATATGACCTGTACATATGAAGAAAGTGACAATAAATGCTGACTTGACTTGAATGGAGGCCAACGCTGCTGTGTTGCCTCCTAGGGAGCGTCCCACTGTTTGGAGATCACCTCTGGCGTCCAGTCTGATGTGGGCTCTTCTCCACTGAAGCTAGCTGACCTGTCCAAAGATGCTAGGGAAGCAAGAGGTGAAACCTTGACCAAATATGACCACCGAGCAGACGCACTCATGTCAGAGGGAGACCAAGTGAAGAGAAAGGTGACTTTTGGCCTCATGTGCAACTTGCATTCAGGCTGTTAACAACATGCTTGAATTGTCATCAGGGACTTAGTATGTTTCTTTCCTCATTCAAAGAGCTTCGTCAGTTTCTGGTCTGATGAGAAGGAACTGACTTTTATTGTCTCAGTGTTGTCCCCACAACCATTTTCTGGTTCTTTTGTCTGTGACTATTCTTATTCCTCCTATTCTTATTTTCCAAGTGATACTGCATCATCCGTTTCTGGTATGATTGTAAAAAATGATTTATTCTCTTGTTATTCCCTCAGCAAATTGTTTTGGTTTGCTTTTCTGTTACCGATGCCTCTTTTCTACCTCAGGTGGAGTTGCAGAACTGTGTGTGATGTTACAGAACTGGCGGTTATAGTCAAAAAGAGAAAAAGTTTGACCTTGATCTAAACGTCTGACCTGGAAGCAGGACAAACAAATGACCAAATAAAAAGAGAAAAAGCCCGCTTCAACCAGGATTTTCCTTCTTCATTACCCGAAACGCAAAATGAAATAAGTGGGAGCAGAAAATCCTGTCCTGCTTCCAGGTCAGACGTTTGGATGTGGGGGCTGTAACCTACTTTTTGGTTATATTTCAGACAGCATTATTTAATGTCTCTGCTCTGCGTCAGGTGAAGTTGCAGGAGAAGAAACAGCTCCTGGAGCGCCAGACAGAGCACCTGGACGTGTGCCAGCGGCTGATCGGGGTGCGTGAGGAGCAGCTGGCCGAGGCCAGCATGGAGCTGGAGGAGTCGCGCAGGGCCAACACGGACCTCAGGCGGTCCCTGGAACAGATGCAGATGCAGGACAGCGCTGAGTACGACAGGTGGGACCAGGAGGAGGGAAGGAGAAGCTTAGGGCCTCCGCACACCGGCACCGACAAAGTGCTGAGCACTGCTCCGCAAAAGTTCGATTCCATTGTTTTCAATAGAACCCCGCACACTGGCGCCGATGTCCGCGGACATTCGCCGATGTCGGATAGCGATTAGAGACAAGTTCTATTTTGACGGCGTCCCCCATTGACTATCAATGCTATGTTCGTGTGAAATTGGGTTTGGGGGTCGGAATTGTGTCGGAAGCGAAAGTGGTGTCGGAGCCAATGTGCGGAGGCCCTTACAGACCAGTAAATATCAATTTATTACTCAGTAATTTATCGAGTTTTTACTGAATATTTATTTTGTTATTTTATTTACTTAGTTATTTGTTACAATTACAAATAAAAGAAATACATAAAAATAAATGACTAAAATTACATACTGGACCTTTAAAGTGAGCCAACCTCAATTCAGCATTAGTATTGACAAACTCTGTTCCCGTCCTAGGGCACATGGAGGAGGGGCTGGCCAGGGTGACGTGGACTTGCTACTCAGGAAGCTGGTGGAGGCGGAGATAGACGGGGAGGCAGCGGCACAGCAGGTGGCAGCTCTACGGGATCTCATCAATCACCTGAAGAAGGTGAGGGCATGGCCACATACCTTACACTGAGAGTTTAGAGTGAGGAGGCCACACACTTAAAGGTGCACCGTGTAATATTTTTAGTAGTTCATTTCCAGAATCCATGCTGCCCATTCACAAATGTTACCTTTAAAAAAAAGAAATAATAATAACGCCACCATCAAATTCTAAGTATTCAATATGACTGGAAAACTTGCACTTTTCATGCATGAAAAGGGGGATCTTCTCCATGGTCCGCCCTTTTGAATTTCCAGAAATAGACATTTTTAGCTGCAAAACTTACTGTACTTTGGTCATACTAGTTCAAATTTGGCAATAGGCAGCACATATGACAAGCATAGTAGCAATACCTATTCTGGCCACAATCTTACACAGTGCACCTTTTAAAATCCTTTTTTTCTGTGATGTTTTATTCCATTCCTACTAGTAGAGAATCTGATGAAGTCGATGTTTGAAACGTTATCCTGCCATGGAATGAAGCATCGAAGACAAAAAGGATATTTTGTGTGCGGAGTGCTCACTCCAAACTTTCTGTCAGCCTTTGTCCTGCACCTTTTCCTGGGATGTGCACACTATTCATCCTCAACCACATATGTTACACTGTCACTTCTTACGGACTCTACACAAGTCAAGAACAGTCTTATTTACCATGATGGTTTTTTTTTTCAAGCTCATGAAATGAAGTGCTGTGGTTAACTTCCATCTAATTGTTTCATGAGGCTGAAAGTATTGCCAGATACAGCTCAAGTTTAATAGTATTTGGACAGTGGGCAGGTGGCAGTGTCAAACCTTGGTCCACACTTAAAACATATATTTCAAACATGAGATACAATGGGCAGTCCAACAGTATTAAGCACTTCATTTGACTTTGACTGTGTATTTGTTGGCGTTAATCAGCATTACGTTGCACCAGCTGAGCGTAAATTAAGATGTTTGGGTGTAAAGTTTGCCTTAACTCCTAGCCTAGGGTGGAGTTTACGATCAGATGGTGCAACCCACCGCAGCACTTGCTAGTTGATCATGGGGTGCATTCCAATATGCACAATCCCGTCCTCCACTTGTGGCCTCACATTTTGCTGACGCCCCGCTTCTGTGGAGAAAAAATAAAAAGTTTCCCCACTGTCAGCCCTAGCTACAACATTTTTTGGGGGACTGTACTTCATTCACCATCCTGATTGCAAATGGGGACGTGACATTAGAAGTGTGCTTTTGCGGGGGGCGCTGTGGCGCAGCGCACTAAGCCCCCCACATTTGGGCTTGCATGCCCACCCACGGGGACCCCGGTTCAAGTCCGGCCGGGGTCATTTCCCAATCCTCCCCTGTCTCTCTGTCCCATTCGCTTCTGTCACCATCTTCGACTATCCTATCAAATAAAGGCATAAAAGCCCCTAAAAAAATATTTATTAAAAAAAAAAAAAAAGAAGTGTGCTTTTGCAAGATATTGAATTCATTTTCTGTCGACAGTGATGTCATCATGAGGTCACAAGCAGGCAAGTGAGCAAGAGAGGACTAAAGTTTGCATATTGGAATGCACCTATTGTGTGCTCTCTCTGTCCCCCACCACAGGAGAGGAAGATGTCCAAGCCGGATGCATCTCTGCTCGGCCGGCAGCATGAGGCGCTGGTCAAGAAACTAGAGGCATTTGAGAACACCAACCGAGGCCTCAGGCAGCTCTTACGGGACCAGCATGGCCGAGAGGTACACACTGGCTGCAAGTAGGGGTGTACGATATGACAATAGTAAATTGTGAACTCAAGTAGATGATCGTCGAGAATCTTTTGTAGCGTTTGAACATGACATACTGTTAAGCCTGTTTGTTATAAGACACTAGATCCCACACTAACATCCCTTACACTATATGTATGCATGAGCGTGTCATGTAAGGCATGTCATGTAAGGCAACATACCTTCTAGGCCCCTCGACCACCGAAAGCACTGACTTCCTTTGACGGATATGTTTTGCTTTTATCATGTTTTTTGTGCTCTTGGTGTCTTGGTAAATTGGTGCTTGTTGTGTTTGGCAGACGGACGTGATACGAGCACTAGAGGAGAGGGAAGAACTCCTCCGGAGACTGGCCGAGTCTGAAGCTGAGAAAGCGGTGGGTCTCGCGCATGAGCCGTCTTCACGTGGTCAGGCCACTTTTATTATTGCCATTTAGGAAGTTAATATGGTAACAACCAAGTCACTAAAACTTAAATATGTATACCCACATCACCATAGACAAATTCAATTCAAAATCAATTTGCAGAAGCTTCTGGACTGTGTACCTCTCCACAATGTGTATGTTGCTGTGTATGTCCCCCTTTGTAAGTGGCTTTGGCTAAAACTTCTACTAAATGTAATGTAATGTAATAAATAGAAGACCAGAACTGATTCCAGTGTGCATTTTGCTATCAATTGTTGACCTCAGTAGATTAGTGGTTATCGCTAAAGCTCTTTTGCTGTTGAAGATGGATCACTTGTGCAACAGTCATATACGTGTAAATGCATTTGGTCTGTCCAAACTGAGGGAAAACAAGTGTGACTTACCTGTTCTAGCCCTCTTTTCTTCAATAGAGACTGGAGGCTAAACTCAGCACAAGAATGAAAGAAGCCAATCAGATATCCGAACACTTGGAAGGAGAGAAGGTAGAGGAGCTCAACCTGCGCATTACTCCGCATCACATTACTGATTGCTGACACTCTGGGCAGACTATCAAGCTACTCACTCTTTTAATGATGTTGTAGATCATAAAAAATGTATTGCTATTGTTGTAGATCACACTAACTGTATCATTATTTAACTATTTTATCATTAGTATTCTGTAAACAAGCAATATAAAAGCGATTTTAGCGTTTAACGACACATTTTAACAACACATTCGTGTGTTCATATTTCTCTGTCTTAATGTGGACATAGCCTAAGGAACACACACACACACACACACACACACACACGCTCAATACTATACTGTACTTTACTATATTATGAGGAGTGTCAACTCAAATTAGCAATTTAAAGGGACACTGTGTGAGCTTTTTAGTTGTTTATTTCCAGAATTCATGCTACCCATTCACTAATGTTACCTTTCTCATGAATATTTACCACCACCATCAAATTCTAAGTATTCATTATGACTGGAAAAATTGCACTTTTCATACATGAAAAGGGGGATCTTCTCCATGGTCCGCCATTTTGAATTTCCAGAAATAGCCATTTTTAGCTGCAAAAATGACTTTACTTGGGCCATACTAGAAAATATTAGTTTATTACTCAGTAAACTTTCATGAAAAGTTAAAATTTGGCAATAGGCAGCCCAGTTTCAATGAACAGCATAGTTGCAGTCCCTTTTTTGACCATTTCCTGCACAGTGTCCCTTTAAGACTGTTATGAGTGTGCATTTAGGAGTTACAACTGCCTGTAGTGATCTCAGTGTTTATTAAATAGCTCTCTGAGTGAGCTCTGTTGCTGCTACGGCTGATGCATGGTCTTCATCGTCTCAACCAAAGTTGAAACAATCTACAGAAATACATTGTGATCGTTCTATTAAAAATAATCCTTCCTGGTGTGAACAGCCTTTTTGGACTTTCACTGCTTTGTCACACTCACCACAGTACATTGTTCTCTTATTTCTTTGTTGTCTTTCTCCAGGACCTTGCCAAGAGCTCCAGGTATCTGTCCAAGGCTCTGGAGACCACTCATGGACACTTGCAGAAGCAACTACTCAAGAAAGAAGTGGAGAATAACCACCTGGAAGCACAGATTGAGGCAAGGCCCTTTCAGACCCACACCTACATACCTAGCAGACTTGTACGAAATTCCGAATTGAAATTCACAGTAATGAATTGAAATTCGCAGTAATGCCATAATATGAACACTAGGTGGTGGTGTTCTATGTACTCTCAATGGGTGGTGTAGATTTAAATTCAAAGAAATTCAAGGTAATGACAAAATGGGAACACTAGATGGTGCTGTATATTTATCAGTATGTGTCTGTTCCCGGCACTTGTTGGGCTGCTTCCACCACCACCTAGTGTTCGTATTATGGCATTACTTTGAATTTCAATGCAGAATTTCGTACAAGCCTGCTACCTACCTACCTATAATTCTCTCTTTTTTTTAACAAGGCCCTACCGTACGTCTACCCTTCAGTCCCATGTCATTTTATATTAGCCCCTTATGGCACAAGAAACTATGAAAAAGCGTTTCCAAAGCGTTTCTTCTGATGTCTCCTCCTCCATCTTGAAAGCCGGCCACCTTGAATACATTTTCCTCTAAAATTGAATCAGTGTCCAAGTCATATTATCCAATTTATGCCTAAAACATATTTAAAAAAGCCTGTTGAACACCTAATTCATTTTTGGGAAAAGGTATTGTCAGTCTATAAATACACAAGTATCTCAGCCTCTGAAGCACATGAAAACATGAAATAAAGTGCAGTTAAAATATTGAATTGGAACTAGTTCATTCCACTCTAACATTCCAACATTTTAATAAAAAATCTCAAATGTCATGTGCCTGAAAGTTGCGTCATGCAGCTCCCACCAATGTTGCACTACGCAGCATCCAGCATACATGGTTTAATGAGCATTAGCAGACAAGATTAGGTGAAAAAAGCTATCGCATCAACAAAAAGAATGTAAAGGGCCGTACATACATGTTTCTACTGGTTACTTGCTCAGCGAATGAAGTCAATAGAATGTCAATGTGTTCTAGCGAGTCTCGCTGGTGAGTAGGCGAGTACTGTACAAGCGATGCGATGTGGGCGGATGAAAATATTTGAACTTCGAGCGAGGCGAGTAAGCGAGTAACCAATTAGAATGCAGAGCTCGGTACTTCTCGCCTGTACATTGGCAGTTAAAGCCGCGGGAACTTTCAGCGAACGTTCCATGAAAGAGAGGCGAGTAGGCAAGTAGGCGAGCAAGCGAGAAGCTAGCAAATAGCAGTGATGTGTGTGAACAGCCCTTAAGACACACTCACATATGGCTAAACAACCGGAATACAACACCTTTGGGCAGAGGCATAATGACCCCACTAGCGCCACATCAGCACTGTACAACATTTAGTCCTGGCCTGCTATGTTGATCAGACCCTGGCACTTTTATTTTTGGGAATTAGCTAAATACTGCTTAGAGTCTGCAATTACAAGCAATCTGCAGTGCATATATGGAGAAACCAGTGTTACCTGGTTAACCCTGCTGGTACACATAACACACATACTGTACATGTGTATCTTTGCCAGCTCAGTATTTGAATTCATGTGTAGGATGTTAGATGTTTTTTGTGTTGCTTACTGGCAAGTATCGACACTTCCTAATCAAATAACCACATGTGACTGTGTGTGTGTGTTTGTGTGTGCGCGCGCGCGCCCATGAATACTCCATTCTGCGCTGGTCAGATGATGGAGGGCACTCTGGGTCAGCAGCAGGAGGAGATGCAGACTCTTCGGCAGCAGATTCAGCTGCTGCAGCGCCACCACCAGGTCGACCAGGAGGTGCAGCATCACGAAGACCAATCGCAGAGGAAGAGGGCGGAGCTGAGTGAGAGCCACGCCTCCAAGCTCTCCACTCAGCTGATGGAGAAGGTGAGGTTATGGAACCAAGGTCATCCTGCGGCAGTTCCTGCATAAAGGACGGACTGTGGTATTAAAGGTGGTTGTCCAGGTTCTTGTAGTACAGATTTCAGATTTAAACTATTATCCATTGAATTTTATGTGGTTGGGTACCACAAAACATCTTGTAATAAAAAGTTATAAAACAGTGCATGACATCACGTTGGGGACGAGAGACCCAAGATCTATGTCCTCTCTGCTGAGGGGGAGTCCCCAATGTGACATCATCACTAAATTCTGTTTGAAAAATAAACGTTAATACATGGGCTATAACACCATTTCAGAGACGTTTTCAATGGTATACATATCTTGAATGCTTTAAGTACCTATTAGTCATCAGTGGTGGTTAACCTGCACAGCCACCTTTTAAAGTGTCAATAGGTTGAAGTGTAAGAACAGAAATATGTACATAATTGAAAAAAAGTAGGGTGTGAAGGGGGCCAAAGGATGCTTAGACTGCAGATATGATGCGTTGAAATTCAATTCAATTCAATTCAATTCATTTATTTCTTCAGGACATTGCACATTAATGAACATATACATACATGCACATATGTGTAAATGTGCCAGAGTGTAGCCCAAAGGCTAATCCATCTGGTGTCCAAAATAGGCAGGCTAGATGTTTACAAGCATTATAAATTAAAATCCCAAACATACATCTAAAACCAAAACGGACTGCCTTACGAAATGAAATTGCCTTACGTGCTGTAATGTTAGAGGTCATTTGGTTTTGGTTTTAGAGGGATTGTTTTTACAGTGAAGGAAGATACATCCAAAAGAACATTCCACTCCTAGTACATTCATGACACACTGTAAATCAGTTGGTTAAGTCCATGTACAACTCATGGCAAACTTGGTTATCTTCTGTCTCAGGAGGCTCAGCTAGCAGATGCCCTGTCCACGGCGGAGCAGCTGAAGATCCGTCACACCAAAGAGACCCGAGACAGGAGACAGCAGGAGCTGCAGCTCATCGCTCTGAAGAAGTGAGTGGTCGCAAGATTACATGTACTGTAAGGGATAATGGCCCGACGAGGACTCTGAGTGCATTCCAGCTTTTGTTTTAGTGGATTATCTAAGAAACATAGTCATTGCAGCATATCAGCCACTAAATACTAATTAACTGATGTGTGAGCCTAAAAAAACTCCTTGACCCATATGCCTACTTGTCTGAATCTGGTCTTTGCTTCCTTGACCCTCCTGTTGTCCATCCGCCTCCAGCCGTGTGGCTGAGCTGACGGAGCTGCTGGAGACGGCGGACGGGAAGTTCTGTGTGGAGAAAGAGGGGATCCTGGACCGCCTGCACCGCCTCACCTCCGAGGCCTCCTCCACTCGCCTGGAGAACCAGAGACTCAAGGTGTGTGTATGACGTTCAACATTACAGTTGGCAGACATTTTTACTGTACAGCTACAACAATCATAATAATAGTAACGGGGCGATGGCCTCCGTGCCCCCCGGCCATTTTTTGGAATGTATTGATGTTAAGAAGCGTATTTAGTCTCTTAATTTATACAGTTGTGTTTCCTTTTTTAAATGTGATGTAATGGTTTTTTTCTCTATCTGTATAGGCCATGATATAGCCATAGCTGCTGAAATGGCAATAAATGTAAACAATCAATAATAGTAACAATAATGATGATGGGTGATGGATGATGTTGACCTCCGAGACCTCCTCCACTCGCCTTGAGAACCAGAGACTCAAGATGTGTTATTGATCTGAATTAATAGTGTGTGTGTGTGTGTGTGTGCGTGTGCGTGTGTGTGTGCGTGTGTGTGTGCGTGTTACAGACCACCCTCTCTGCATCGGAGGACAAGGTGACTATGATGCAGACAGAGCTCCAGCACTTGAAAAGCACTATCACTGACTTTGAGAAGCTGGTAGATGGCTACAAATCACAGGTAGGTCAGGACTGAAGACCTGCTCTGCTCAACTGGTAACGCTTTACTTTACGGTACAGTTACCATATGTAATTACTGTGTACTTTCTGGGTAACAACAGGGTAACAGAGAGAAGTTACATGGTATCTAATGGGTAAAAAGGGGGTAATTACAAAGTAAATACCATTAATTGGGTAACAACAGGGTAACAGAGAGAAGTTTGATGATTAGATGGTTAGAAAATACGCAGTAGTTTCATAGTAATTCTTGAGATATGTGTATTACATAGTATTTACTTTGTAATTACCCCCTTTTTACCCGTTAGATACCATGTAACTTCTGTCTGTTACCCTGTTGTTACGCAGAAAGTACACAGTAAATACTGTACCGTAAAGTAAAGCGTTTCTGCAATGTTTCGGGCAGCATACAGACTTCTTCTTTTATGTTGTAAATGTATCTGGGCTAATCACCCTCCCTTTCCTCCCCATCAGGTGCAGAAAACTCGTGAGGAGTCGGAGGAGTACCAGGCGAAGCTGGAGGCCACGGAGCGGGAGCTGCGCGGGGTGCGTGTGGACGGGGAGCGTGAGGTGGAGGCGGTGCGCAGGCAGCTGGGGGGCCGCGTGATGGAGCTGGAGCCCGTGGCCGAGGCCCTGAGGAGGGTGGAGGAGCAGCTGATGGAGGCCCGCCAGCAGGAGGACAGGCAGCGTCGCCGCGGAGCAGAGCAAGGCCAAGCCCTCGAAGACATGAAACTCAGGGTAAATAACATACGCACATGCGCGCGAACACACACACACTTGCACATGCACACACACACACTCACACATACACATGCTACACATACACACACACACACACACACACACACACGCACATAAACACACACACACACAGAGCGGAGCCAAACAGTGCCAAGCCCTCAAAGACATGAAACTGAGGGTAAATAACATACGCAAATATTTTGTTTGTTTGATTGATTGACCTTTTCCCACATACTGTCAATATTATGTTGTGACGATATGAAACTCACACATGGATGCTTGTAGGTGTGGGTCAGACTTGTTAGTATGTGTCAGCGATCCTACATGCTGTGTTACTTTGGATGAAAGTGTCAGTGAAGTACAAGATGTACATGCAATGTAATACTGTGTGCACCCTAGGAATAGCTGGGGACTGGCTGAAATCTTTGGGCAGCCATTGTTCACTTGTAAGAGCGCTGGTCTTTAGATCAGAGGGTTGCAGGATCAAATCCCACCCTTAGCAGCACCTTCATGCATGGCTGAAGTGCCCTAGAGCAGGGAACCTAACCCCACATTGCTCCAGGGACTGTAACCAATACCCTGTCCTTAAATAACTGTAAGTTGTAAGTGTAAAGTAATGTAATAAAAATGTAACACTGTGTGACATGGGCAGGTGGAGCAGCAGAACATGCGCCTGGAGACGCTGCAGGAGAAAAACATGGTGCTGCTGGAGGAGAACAACGAGCTGAGATGCTCCTTGGACACCTTGGAGAGGTCAGACACACACACACACACACACACACACACACACACACACACACACACACACACACACACACACACACACACACACACACACACACACACACACACACACACACACACACACACACACACACTGTAGGGAGGGACATGATGCATGCTCATCTAACCCTGTGCTGTAATTGGTATCAGAGGTATTGTTTTGGTTAGCGCAGGGCTGTCAAACTCAAATTCACAGTAGGCCAAAATTAGAACCTGGAACTAAGTGAAGGCCCAAACTCAATATTTTCTCAAAAATGAACTGAAATTATGCATGCACACACTGAATGGAAATACTTATTTTGCAAACAATTCCATCATATTAATGTGCCTGACCTGCCCATAACCTGTTTTACAATGAATTGCTACTAGTGAACTTTACTGTCACAGTGGCATAGGCCCGCTCATAAATTCTGTGTGACACTTAGGGATTTGTTTTCAAGTCGTATTACTATATGCCCGGTATTAATATTAATGTTGTTTCGGCCAACTGTAATTTAAAATTGATTTTGTGGGCCAACTGAAATGACGCTGTGGCCCGGATTTGGGCCCTTGGCCTTGAGTTTGACACCTGTGCTGTAAAGCAATCATGAAAGATGCCCCGGTAAGATTGACCAGTGTTCTAGGGATGGTGTGTGTTGTCAGAGGAAAGTAGAGAAGACTGCACTCTGCACAGTGTACAGTGCAGACTGCTTGTTGTCTTATTTAAAAGGTTTATTGCACCGTGTCCAGATCACTAGAAATGCACCGATACTGCTCATTATACTCGTACTCGTCAAGCACTTGCCGATACCAGGAACGATACTGCTATTACACAAAACAATGCAAAATCTTGTCACGTTCTGTGGACTTGAAAGCAGCATGGGAAAAAAGTGCCACCTCATACATTTAATAACATTTAAATCTACATGGAAATGGACAATACCAATATCACAGGTGGAAAAAAACAAGGCCATGCATTTATTTTCATTGTATTTTGGTGGTAAAAGGTATCGGTATCGGCAAGTACACACATTAATGTACTCGTACTTGTATCGGTTTTCAAAAAAGTGGTATCGGTGCATCCCTACAGATCACACAGATGCATCTCCTTGTGTTGAGTAGCCCTAAGTTGTCATGCGTTTTCTCTTCTCTTTTGTGACTACTATTACACTAATGCTTGTGCTGCCCCAGTTCCGGGGCAGGCTCTATAGCATGATGTGTGTGTGTGTGTGTGTGTGTGTGTGTGTGTGTGTGTGTGTGTGTGTGTGTGTGTGTGTGTGTGTGTGTGTGTGTGTGTGTGTGTGTGTGTGTGTGTGTGTACTCTTCTTGACCCTTTGCTAATGTACTTTAAAAAAACGACTAACCCCACTTAGCATCTGCACTTAGCATCTGATGATTATGTCCTTGATTGTAAGTCGCTTTGGTTAAAAAGCATCTGCCAAATGCAATGTAATATAATGTAATGTAATTTGTTTATGTGGTGTGTTGTCAGGCGCGTGGAGGAGGCGAACGGTGCGAAGAGGGAGCTGCTGGAGACGCTGGCTCTGCGGGACGACAGGATGAGGAGCTCGCAGCTGCGGCTGGAGGAGAAGAGCCGCGAGAACGAACTGCTCACCCGGCAACTGGAGGAGGCACGCGGAGACACGCAGAGACAGGTCCGCACCGTCACACCTACACACACACACACACACACACACACTTTATGTACTTAATTTGATTCAACGTCGCAAGTCAATATCCATAGGAACCAAATCTGACAAACAATTCAACTCCTATATTGACTAATGCAGCATTATGGATACAGGAAGCATCTTATCAGTAACTAAGTTGCTAACTTAGTAACGTTGCTAACGAAGTTGCTGAGAAACGCACGCTGGATGTGTTATATTGTCGTTGTTGTCCTGCAGGTAGAGCAGAGTCTGGAGCGGGCGCAGACAAAGGAGAGGACTGTACATGCCAAAGCCCTGGACCTGGAGACTCAGCTGAGCGTGGCCAAGTCAGAGATGAACCAGCTACGCCACTGCAAGGAGGAGGTGATTAATAATCAATAATGATACACATTATTGATATTTATATATCTTCTCCAAGAGTGAAAATGATGGGGTGATGGACACAGCACAACACAGCAAAGCACCAGTGTTCGAGGCAAAAACGAGCGGAAGTGGTAAATGGACAGAGATATATATATATAACCTCTCCTCTCCTCTCCTCCTCTCCCCTCCTCTCCTCCTCCCCATAGATGGAGCGGCGTATGCATGGCAAGGTGGAGGACCTGAAGCGCCAGCTGGAGCATTCAGACAGCACCAACCGCAGCCTGCAGACCTACGTGCAATACCTCAAGGCCTCCTTCGCCACCACCTTCGGAGGGGACTCCCTCCTCACCAGCACCCCCACCTCACACCACCACCACCACATGCACACTGGACGCCGTTCAGACCATGTAGATAATTATGCCGAAAAAGGATACTTTTAATAAATCTGACTGGATTTATGGCATAATTGACTGAAATTATAAGGTGTGTGTGTCTGTGTGAAGTGTGCTTTTGACTTGTGGTAGTGAGGCTGGTGCATGTGTCCAATGACCTCAAGGTCTCCTTTGCCATTACCTTTGGAAGAGGCCCCATCCATCCTCATCACCACCGCCAGCCGACCGCCATACTCACCCACCACCCACCATTAAGAGAAATGTTTAGACAGTGACGTGACGGACAAATGGGATAATTTTTAATAAACGTGCCTGAGCTAATTAAATTATCTACTGACTGAAATATTTTTTGTTTTATTTTTTTGTCTCAAAGTTATCTTCCACACACCGCGCTCCTCCATCTTGTTGGTGTGTCTCTGAAGTAATCAAGTAACTAGGAAATGGATCGCACTCAGTTTTTTCTTCTTTCTTGTTCTTTTCTTTTTATTTAAACATTGCAGGGACTGATATGACAGACCTTTCGGCTACACAGAGCCTTCCTCAGTGTCACCTTTGGTCTGAAATGTTTTTGACTGTCGTAGGTAGTAGGACAGGGGGGGTCATCCCTATGTTCCCCGGGTCCTATGTTCCCCTCTACCGGGGAACATAGGACCCTTTTTTCAAAAAAGGGTTCTATGTTCCCCACTGCTTCAAAGTAGACTGCTGCCACATGACAAAGCGCAGGTTGCTGTTGCAACTGTGACAGGTTAGGTTTAGGGATAGTTTTGGTCAGGGCACAAATTTAAAACTCAGAAACATTGCATTACTGACAGGTTAGGTTTAGGGATGGTTTTGGGAAGGGCACAATTTGAAAACTCAGAAACATACAATGCGGGGAACATAGAACCCTTTTTTAGAAAAGGGGTCCTAAGTTCCCCGGTCCCATACAAAGACAGGGGAACATAGGACCTGGGGAACATAGGTACGCTCGCGGACAGGGTAGTCTCAAGGTGCTGCTGTGTGACTGTAGAATTAGTGTTGTTAATCCTAAACCTCTGATTGGGTCTGTAACTAGTCTAAAATACTCACATTTGTTGTATTTAATATTTTATTCACAGAAAGCAAAGTTTGGTGCCATTGATTGCAGTTTAAAAAAAAAAAAAACAGGTGCCGTTCCATCATATCAATAAAATACACTTAAATGTATACCATTACAATGTCTTCTTTTTTTGTGATAAATTATGTTTTATGAAGTAGTTGAAGTTGGGGATTGTTTGTGCTAACATTAGAAATCAAGATAGACTTTTAAATTCCCTCCCAGAGTGAAACCGGAAGTGCGTCAGACTGTCATTTTCGAACCCGTCCGTCCACAGAGCTTGCCCGGTACTTTGCAGGTTTTAGATTGTCTGTGGTGTATCGCTGTCTTAGATTCTGTGTATGAAATGCCTGCGGAGAGTTTACGATGGGAGACGTTAGATGCTTTGAAAAATTCGCCAAAGGGAAAGTTAAAATACAACCCGGACTGGCTTGAGAAAGGAGAGGTAAGATTCCCACTCCGAGCATTTATGTGCTAGTTTGCTAATGCTAACCAACATCCCAGAGAGAGAATGGCATGCCCGATGCCCTACGCTCATGCCCAACAAATCTGCTAAGATTAGCGGAATGACTGAGCATAATTCAATGGCAGCAGCAGGCATCAATAACATGGTGGTTCGTCAGTTACAGTGTGGTGAACTGACTGAAGACGTGTTTTGAAAGCTCGTCTTCTGTTGGTGACAGAAGGTTTACGTTGATTGTGTGAGTTGGTGATAAAATTCCAGCCATCCTACATTTGACCCCGCGCTTGGCTATCTGGCAAGCAAGCATGTTGACAAGGAAGGGATGAAATTGTATCCATCGCCTACATGTTAAGGTGAATTACTTTGCGTCGGTTGGATATTTGTCAGCGACTAAACTCGCAAAACATGCAGTATACCGGTAGGTAAGGATCAAGTGCAATGCAGTGAAGGGTGACCCGGTAACATGTCGCAATGTCAGAGAAAAAAACTGCATGAAAGGATGGTTAAGAGTTTTTACGACTCTGCTGTGTTTAGTTATTTTCTTTTCTTGTCTTTTCTTTTCATGGATTGACTGACTGTCCTGTCGCAGTGTGCTTCCTGAACTGTAATGGCTCAAATTGTATAAGAGCTTCACACTTAGAACTATTATGAATGGTTTCACATTATGCGTGGTGAATCCAGTTCAGTGTCATTGGTGGTTGCTGTGACTGGGATGCTCATTGGCTTCTCAATATTGTAGGTATAATCTAAATTGCATGCAAATACAGAAAGGCAAAGCCAGCAATGCTGCGCTTGATCGTCCTTGATTGTTTGTAATCCTTGCTGGGTTGTCTGTTTTCTTGCTTGCCTTTCTGTTTGCTTGTCTTCCTGCCTACCTGCTTGGCTAATCATCCATTCATCCATCCATCCATCCATCCATCCATCCATCCATCCATCTATTTATCTCCAGGACATCCTGAGCGGCTGCAGCGAGACCCCCAGCCTGTCTCCTCTGTCGGGGCTGATCCTGAAGAGGCTGAGCGGTCGGCCACTGCAGAAGACTCGCTCCCTGAGCTCGCCCACGCGGGACACCAGCCCAGGTCTGTCAGAGGAGGGGGCTGCGCTCTCCAGCTCTCTCCCCACCAGCCCCCACCAGGCGCTGCTGAGTCCAGCCTCCCCACGCGCCACCTCCCCGCTCACCCTCTCCTCCCCACCGCTCCCAGCAGGCTCACAACAGGCAGATGACAAACCGGTAAGAGTGGATGGAATTGTGATCATCCCTGCAGTTCTTTATATTATATAATTTCTTTGTTTACACAATGTGAGCTTCATTTCAGATTATTTTATACAGTTTTGAAGATTCTCTCTACTTTGGGAAGTACGTATTTGATTAACTTAAGTTATGTATGTTTTCTATTGGCATTAATAGCCTTTTGGCCAGCTGACTATTTTGATTGATATTTCTAGGATGACTACATGAATGTGTCACTGAGTGTACATTAGGTTCAGGTCGTCTGCTTTTCCTCATAAAATGAATAAAGAATATGAATGAAAACAAGAAGTGAGGTGTCAAAATGACATCCATTTGTACTGTCGTTAATTATGTGGCAAATGAGTGCTTTCACTTTTTACAGCTATACTGTAAATGTCTGTGCATGCTTAGTAACTTCTAATCCTTGTCAACAATATCATTCACCAGGAAGAGGAGGATGAGCCGGCTGAAGAGGCGGACCTCAGTCCAGTGGCGAACCCTACGCCACCCCCCGCCATCTCCCTCATGTCCCCCAAGGCCACCCAGGTGGCGGGTTTCATCCGAATATGTGAGGAGAAGCACCGCGCCAAGGCCAAGGTTTGCTCTTAACATCATTTTTACATGGTGAGAGTAGACAGGAAAATAAGTGCGTGATAGATATTGGTCAGATACTAAAACACCAACTGGTCACTAAGGAGTGCTGCTTCACTTTTTTCTACTAAGCAGGTGCACTTAGGCTCAAGGATATAAGTTACTTGAGAAAGTAAGTGAAAGGATTCCAAAGGCACACCGCTTGATTAAGTTAAAAAGCCACTAATAAGATGGCCTGCCGTGTTGCAGCAAGCGTCTTCTTCAAAGGCTTTTTAACTTCCTCAAGCAGTGTGCCTTTGGAATCTTTGGCAAGACTTAAGCAACAGTAACAAACAGAGTTCATTTCGACCATATTTCTAAAAGATGGGGTCAGTAGCGGTGCGTGGAAAATTTGAGTGGGGAAGCACAAATTACAAAATAGCGCAGGTGACATCATCATCATCATCATAATAAGAGGTGTCGATATGCATGGATTTCTGTTCTTGAGGTAGCTCTATTTCATTGGCCATGAGGTTTGCAGCAAGTTAAAAGTGTAAGTGAAAGGGACACAAGTCATGTTTGCACTACAAAAAGTAACCCAAACTGTTTTGAGATATGCACGATGCAAGGGGTCACTAAGGGACAGGTTGCATAGTCTAAAACCTCGGATATGCTTTCAGATATCGGCTACCAGTAACCATTCCAGTGCAAGTCCATCACCACAAAACCGGAGACCTTTTGTAGCCTAACAGACGACACAAAATAGTCAGAGTTTTCACGTAATGCGAATTCATCAGATCCCCGTCAGCCCTCTGCACGAAAGAAGAGAATAACAACTTCAAACAACAAATGCGCTGTCTCTTCCTCTGCCCTGCTTGTCACGCGTGCCATATCTACTGTTTTTCGCGATGACAGCCAGGAAAGGTTGCGCAATCAACTGACAGAGGAAACACTTGAGTGGGCCTCGGCTGCTAGCTAGCGTCAGTCTACCTGTCATGAGTCACGACTCATGACTTTATTCCGCATTGACCACAACAACATTACAGCACAGATTAAGGTATTAAAACAACCGACAGCTGCGCACAACAAAAGCACCTCAGCAACTTAACTTAACAACTTCATTGTCACCTCAGTACCACTGCAGTATAGAATCTCATTGAACATCATAGGCACTCGGCGGTGCTATTACAGTAGAGCTCTAAGCTTAACCTAAACATGACTTACCCATCTGTTGCCTCTAAATAGCACTCCGAAATTGGGTTCATCAAAACGCCTATCCAATTCGTTGCCCAAATACTATCCCTGCAGGAATCCCAAAACCGATCTCAAGACGATTGTTCTCTTCTGCTCTCCATGCACCACAACAACCCACAGCCCTTACGTTTTTTTTTCTGGCATAGGCAAACAAAAACCACACGCACCTCATAGAGTGATGGAATGGAATGATGATTGATGTATGATTGTCCATTCTGATAAACTCCCCACCCATATCTGGGAACAGTTGTTTACATTTACACTAACGTTTTGGCACCGTGTGTGGGAAAGAGGGGACCTTGGCCAGAAGCAACTAACAGGGCGTTGTGTTCTTTTTGCAAACACCGATCAAAGACTCACTCAGTTGACACACACACACACACACACACACACACACACACACACACACACACACACACACACACACACACACACACACACACACACACACACACTATGCATGCTGTGGTAGCAACTGGTCCACTCTTAAAGGTTTTAAAGTTGTATATTTGTATTTATGTAAAAATGATGATGCATGTCACCTGTTTTGGCCATAGTGTGTGGCCATAGTTGCTTGTTTGACTGTAGACTACATAAGCGATGGTCATTCTGCTGCTGCTGCTGCAGGCGGAGCTGAACCGCCGCGTGGAGCTGCAGGAACGTCTTGTTGCCACGGTAGCAGGGCTGGAGTCAGAGCAGCTGAAGCGCTTTGAGGAGCTGGCCGAGCTCAAGCAGCGGCAGGAGTTCCAGAGCATGAGGGACATGCTGGACAAAGAGTAGGACACACACACACACACACACACACACACACACGCGCCACAAGTCAGGATGCTTTGGGAGAGATGTGCGGGACAAAGAGTAGCGCACACAAATGCACACACAGAGCCGGATTAAGATGGCCAGGGGTCCCTAGGCTACAAGTTGCGGTAGTTCCCCACAGAGGGGAAATGATCTGACAAAATTACAGAAACATTGGGTATTTCTCAACGTGCAGTGTCCTAGTCTTGCTAGGATGAGTTATACCCATTATTTTGCGGATTTCCAAGGAGTATCCAATCGTTAATTGGACTTACTACCCCCACACACACACACACACACACACACACACACACACACACACACACACACACACACACACACACACACACACACGTGTGTCACAAGTCAGGATGCCTCAGGAGAGATAGGCAGGACAAGAAGCAACGCAGACACACAAGCCATGATTCATCAGGAGACGTAGAAAAGTAGTGGACGAACGGGATAGGTCATAAAACACTAGTCACGATGCATTAGGTTGAGGGCCTTGCTGGACAAAGAGTAGATCACACAAACACACAGAGGTCAGGATCAGCGCCAAACATCCCGGTGGGGCCCAGAAAGTAAAAAATACCCTGCCACAAATTTGCTCCAGTCAATTCAATGAAAGGGCTGATCCAAATTACCACACTCCTTCAGCCAGATTGATGAGGCAATCAGTGAAATCAGCTGTTTTGGGAGCACAGCCAGAAGGAATGTCTGGCAGAGATTTTACTTTCTCAATCCAGTTTGGCCGGCCCTGGTTAGGATACACATCAGTAGAGAAGGGACGATGAACATGATGAACAAAAGGGAAAAACACTTATCAATAGGTCATAAAGCAAGTAGTCAGAATTTAATGAAAAGGTATCATTTTGTGAATGAATTTTGAGTTGCGTTCAGTGTGTAAGGTATTTGGGTGAAGACAAATGGCTTTGGTCTTGAACTGCTCAACTTGCCTTGTGTGAAAACTGGGCTTCTTGGCCAATTTGATTAAATTCTACGCAGAGCCCTCTTCAATTGACCTTGGGTGGTAATAATAGATAATAAAAGTCAACCTTCCTTTTTTTTTGTAGGGCACAAGAAAGCCTTGGTCGCCAAGAGAAACTCAAAGAAGAACATCAAAAAAGAATCAAGGTAGTGATTTAAGCTGCTTAACCCTTTAACTTAACCCTTTAACTTTACCCTGCACTTTGCATCAGATCTAATTAAATGGAAGCATTTGAAATGTATTCAATCCTATGTCACGTAAAAGTACATATTTACCCCTCCAGATGCATTGACTCCCAACTCATAAAAATACATGAATTTTGAATCTAGACACTCGAATGCACAACGGTCAAAGACGTCCAAAAGGGAATTGTCATTCAGTGTAACGGATACCTTCTGCTGACTGTAACTGTAAAAAAAATGACTTTTTTTATTTTATTTTTTTCCTGTGAATTCATGATCATGAAAGCCTCGGCTGTCATCGATTCACTTGAAACAATTTAAAAATCTTGTTTTTTACAGTTACAGTCAGCAGAAGGTATCCGTTCTGAATGACAATTCCTTTTTGGACGTCTTTGACCCACAATTATAAATTGAAGTAGTGGAAATTTCTTTCATGTTGTCCCATGAAAAGCTATACTTACCAATGTGAGGGGTGTACTCACTTCTTTGACTAGTCTGACATTAGGTCTGTATCTATCACTTAGTGTCTCGCTACATTTATTTTCTCTGTCCCTTGACTGTGAAAGCATTCTATTCTGTTACATGTACATTCTCTTCTATGTTTTCTGTGCATATGTTTTCTATTCAGCTGTACTGTATGTGCATGTTTCCCTGCTGAGCAGATCCTCAACCTGCGTCTGCGCGAGGCCGAGCAGCAGCGCATGCGCGAGGCCGAAGCGGAGCGGCAGCGCCAGGCGGATGGCCGCGAGCGTCTGCGGGCGCTCAACGCCGTGCAGGAGGAGGTGCTGCAGCTCCACCAGCTGCTGGAGCCGGCCAACGCCCTGGACCATGCCGCCATCATCACCCGCGGCAACCAGCTATGCTCGCAGGTGTCCGAGGTGGTGCGCACCACCGCAGAGGTCAGTCGCTGACATGTACAAGTAGGGGGACAAAAACAACAATCTTAAACCTCCTCTCAGCATCTCTGTTGCATGCAGTAATGTCTCTATCTGATGGCAGTTTTTTTTCTCCTTTTGATTTTGATTTGGCCGTAATTGCAAGAACGACACCTACAAGAGAGCAAATTTATTTCCGGGGACAGGGGGCTACAGCTGTATTGCGGGGGGCCAAACGGGTCAAATTGGCTGATAAGTTGGTCTTTTCTACCAGCCAAACTGATTTTTCACCAGCATTTGGCTGGTGTTAATTTATAGCCCTGCTGCTAACTGTAGGCCCACTATACATGGGTTCTAAATTTTGTTTATAACCTGACTGCGCGAACCTAGCTGCGCACAACTCAACCTTTGATTGTTGGAAACCACTGTCGGTCAAAAAATTAGCTCACGTGGTTGGCTGCTAGTGTCTTGCCCCTCCTCATAACATCGTGTTGATAAACACTGAGAACCCATGTATATACTGACGTGTTCCTGTAACATCTGTTTGCACTGTGCGTGACTATATCTCTGTGTTGCCTGCCTGTGTGTAGGGAGAGTTCCCGAGCGTGGAGGACATGGCGTTGGTGGAGCGGGCGCTGGAAGAGATGCGCAGCCTGGTGCGGGAGCTGCAGCAGCAGGTAGCCCAGGAGCAGGAGAGGGTTCGCAGGGAGCAGCAGCAAGAGGAGGAGCGCCTGAAGCAGGCCGAGGAGCAGGCCCGACAAGAACAGGAGAAGAAGAACGCAGCCGCCGCCGCCAGGGAGAAGGCCAAGAAACAAGGTCAGATATGGCAAAGATCTTTTTTTATTGTGGTGCCGTTTAAGGAGTTAAAACCTGCAATATCAGTATGCTTCCATATAGCATAACTAGTCCATAAAATTCCTAGTAATAGTATTAACTTGTATTGTTATTGAATGCATTGAATGTATTTTTCCATTAAAAATGACAAATGATTGACATTAAAATGTAGCAATGTTTAGGAACAAAAAAGATTAGCATTTGAATTTGGGAGGTGGAGGGAGGGAATGTTCTTGGGTCCAAAAGGGGATGCTGGCAGAAAAGGATTTGGGAACCACCAATGTCTGCTGTCAGTGTGAAGGCCAAGAAACGGTTATATAAAGCAGAGAATGTGGGTAGGCTGTGGAGTTTAAGAATGGAAGTCTTGCGGGTACAAATCCCTTACCTGCCTCTGGCCAGATGAATGGGTTCCGTCTTGCTCCACGTACACGTCATCTGGTTCGGGAGCTGGGCGAATCTGAAAATCCTCAAGACCCTAGAGTAAATTCACAAAGCATGCTCACGGGGACCCCGGTTCGAGTCCGGCCGGGTGCATTTCCCGATCCCACCTCGTCTCTCTGTCCCACTATTCTATCAAAATAAAGGCATAAAACCCCCTAAAAATATTACACACACAAAAATCACAAAGCTGAGCAGAAATACACGAGAGTCTGGCAAGAGCCAGGTTATCAAATCCCACCCTGACCAGTGAATGGGGAAAGACGCCTTATCCACACTTTCATTCTAACCAACACCTAATGGTGGAAAAGCTACATACAGAGAAGAGAGTAGGAGTAGGATGTGTAGGGATCCTACTTGGATGGCATTTGGGAGACTGTGGAAGGAGAGTAACATGAGATATGCTGGTGTGCTCCACAGGTTTGCAGGCCAGTGCAGAAGAAAGCACCCTGAGGTGGTTTAAGGAGCTACAGGAGGCTGCCAATCAGTGTGCACAGTCCTTCGAAGACCTCAACACCACAAAGGATATGCAGGTTTGTAGTAGTAACTTTAGTAATTTTGTTGTCCCCCATGGCGAAGTTCTTGTACATGTAAATGGAAATTGTACAGTAAATACAAGCAAACCTTCCTATGCCCCAAGGGACATTATGTTGGACATTATGCCCCAAGGGATATTGGACAGGTGTCAACAATCGGTCGACTGTCCCAAATGATCTACTAGTATCTATGCATAGGGGCTGTGCAAATGCACTAAGGGGTAAATAAATAACTAAAATGGCCGCACCTGTAGATCAACGAAAATCGTGGCCGTGACGATTTAATAGTCATCGCACAGGGGAAAATATAGTAGTGACCTGCCTTCGGCAACCCTTGAAGCCAGAACATGTTGACAGGCTGGTGTTTCTGGCCAAAAATCTGTAGGCCCACCTAAGCCTTTTATATGAATATTACAATTCAGATTTTTTTTTAATCACTTATACACATTCTTGGATATATTTTAGTTTGCAATTGTAAACAATATTCTGCACACAAGTTTTGTTTGTTGTTGGAATAATTGTGATCAATAATCAATTTTACAGAAGAAGAAGGTGCGAATGGAGCTACAGAAGGCTGCCACCATCCCTGTCAGCCAAATCTCAAGTGTGTCAGGTAGGTCGGAACTGGTCTCGTACACATTGCATCATGATTTGATGTACTCACACTTTGACATCTGAGGTTTCATGTAAAAGTCTTTTGGAAAGTACAGTATATCGACACTGATTATGTTATTTGGGTTGTCAAATGGGTTGTAGGAACCGCTTATGGTAAGTATTATTCATGTTTTTTAATATACGTTTCAGGCTCCAAGTTAAAGGAGGTGTTTGAGAAGATCGACAAGCTGTTGTCGGGGCGACCAGTGGTGTCCGGGGGCAAGTCAGTGTCCACCTCCCTCCATCCCCACGGCCTGGAGTTTGTCAGCTACAAGCTGGCGGAGAAGTTTGTGGTAAGCTAATGCTAATGTGGTTATTGTGGTATATTATGAGGTCTGATGATGAGATGGCTCAGGGATACCAGGGAGCCGTGCGACTGGCTGGATGTATAGATTTTTGTTTTGTGAAGTTGGTGCAGAGTGAGAAGGTGTGCCTTTTATTCATTTAGTAAAAAAAAGCCGCACTCTCGGGTGTAATTCTTGTATTTTATTCTAGTGGGTTAGTGAAACGTCTGTCTGTCATGCTAACCCACTAGAATAAGATACAAGAATTACACCAGAGAATGCTGCTTTTCTACTAAATATGAACCCCTTCACACCCGAAGACCTTGTAAACAACAGTTGGGAGTTGAGCGCGCTTTCTGAAAAAAGGCTGTTTGTTTTTAGAAACAAGGTGAGGAGGAGGTGGCTTCGCACCACGAGGCGGCCTTCCCCATCGCCGTGGTGGCGTCGGGCGTGTGGGAGCTGCACCCCCGCGTGGGGGACCTCATCCTGGCCCACCTGCACAAGAAGTGCCCCTACGCCGTGCCCTACTACCCTCCCATGAAGGACGGCACCTCCATCGAGGACTACCAGAGGTGGGTCAGTCACCAGGTCCTGTGCAATAGATCTAGAACCTGAGATGTCGCGTAGTCTACTGGCAGTCTACAGGGGGTTTGTATGTCGCACAAGGTGGCAAAGCTCTTTGATTGACCTAGTGAACTATAACGCCAAATTCCCACCAACCGTCCATTCGCCAGCGGCAGGGAGAATGCATGGAAACAAATTGGTGCATTCATTAGGGGTGTGGATAATAAGGGAAATGCATCGGTGCATCAATCCTACGGCCTACGTCCTACATCACGGAGGCTGTGACTAACACCCCTACCATTCATACAAACATGGTGGTGGCCAGACGGTAACCGCCTGGGACACGGCTCAGTGCCGTGCTGCAATTTGGAAATCCAACCACGTTATTTTCAGGGCAGTATTTGAGCGCTGTCCCATTGTTTTGAATAACAAAAACACATATCCCAGTTAATTAGGCAATATTTTCATGTATTTGATGTGTCAACCACAAAAAAAAAAAAATCTGGCAATTTGGTGGAGGAGGACTTGTGGTATGTTTTTTTCCAGGATTTGGGCTTGGGCCCTTAGTTTCAGTGAAAGGATCTTTGAACGCTTCAGGATACCAAAACATTGTGGACAATTCCATGCTCCTGACCTCGTGGGAATATTTTGGAGCAGGCCCCTTCCTCTTCCAACATGACCATGCACGCCCCCATTTACGTTGGGTGTGTATAAGACCTAAGAGTGTGATTGTGATGTGGTGTTCTCGATGTGTGTTCACCTGCAGGATCTTGGGATACCGCGTGGAGGACTCTGGAGTGGAGGCTCAGGACAGCTTCCTAAAGAGGATGTCCGGAATGATCCGTCTCTATGCTGCCATTATACAGCTACGATGGCCTTACACCAACAAGTCAGGGGTATGGACACACACACACACACACACACACACACACACACACACACAAACACACACACACACACACACACACACACACACACACACACACACACACACACAGACATTGTACGCCTCTGGGAAAATAGAGACAGATATATTAAGCTGTGATTACTTGATCCCAACAAGCCTGGCATATAAGCAGAGAGGCATTTATTAATATAACCTTACACCAAAAACTTCAGCACAGTGAACACACAAGCATTATGCTACAATATGCTACTACACCAACAAACATACAGGCGCTCCTTATACATGGGTTCGCAGTGTTTGTAAACACGATGTTATGAGGAGGAGCAAGACATTGGCAGCCAACCACATGAGCTAATTGTTTAGAACAATCAGAGGTTGAGTTGTGCGCAGCTAGTTTCGCGCAGTCTGGGAAAATAAACAATTAGAACCCATGTAGGACTGTTGAACAAATCATCAGCAGTGGTAATATGGTGGAAATACATACTGTGGTGGTAATACACCACAACATAGAAGTTTGATTGTAATTCAACTTGAGAAACCTGTTGATAATATCACTACGTGGAATGTTATTATTTACAGATGAATACAAGTGATCAGATGTATGTAGTTGGACATTTTCCTCCGTTTGTTGCGATTTCTAGCTGGCCTCTACCAGGCATGTCCTTATTCTGGTATGATTGTGTTCTGTTGGGTCTAGCCTTCCCCACATGGGCTGAATCACGGCTGGCGCTGGTTGGCCCAGATGCTGAACATGGAGCCCTTGGCTGACATCACCGCAACTCTGCTTTTTGACTTCCTCGAGGTACAAAGACTATTCTGATTCCGAACACTAGTTTCTTTTAAATGCAAAAATCCATTGAATCCATTTGTTTGACCAGTGCATGTAAAGAAATTGACAGTAAAACCGACTTGACTTGAACACGATTAACCCTCTTTGCATATGAGCATTAATGTCACATCAAGGAGAAATCAAAATGGATGTTTTTGGTCATAGTTTGGACAAATTAACAGTTATAGTGTACAAGTCATAGTGTTGTGTACAAGTGAACGTGTTTATTTGGTTGTTTTCAGGTGTGTGGCCACGCCCTTCTGAAGCAGTACCAGGGCCAGTTCTGGAAACTCATTTTCCTCATCAAAGACGACTACTTTCCCAGGTACTGACTATTTCAAAAGCGGTGTTGCTTTTCACAACTCTGTAATCTGAAAATGCACCATTCCGTGTTACAGGTTGACAAACAAGGACACTTAGTTAATTGGCATTGTATTGGCTTAGCCGTTTGTAACATTCACAGGGCGGTTTTAGGAAATCTGAGGCCCTGGGCAAGGACCAATTTTGAGGCCCCCTTTAAATGATTAATTAATAATCGATGATGTATAAATGCAGGCAGTGGCATAACAACGGAAACCATAAGCAAGATTATCTAGGTGGGCCCCATATTCAATCAATATTTATATATCACATTATCATACACAACTGTCATTCAGTGTGTTAAAGAATAAAGAAAGAGAAGAGAGAAAAGTATATTGCTATAGATAGTAGATAACCATCACCAAAGGCAGATGAAAACAAAGCTGTTTTTAATTTCTTTTGAAATCATACTGTTGGGGCAGGTCTTATTTGGACATCTACCTGGCCCCAACAGGCAGCATAATGACTATGCCATTTCACCCTATCTGGATTTGACCCTAGACACTACCAGAGAAGACCTAAGGCATCTAAGGATGATATTGTTCTAGCACATCCACAATATATTTAGGGCCTAAGGCATTTAGTGACTTAAAGACTATCAGGACTGTTTTAAACTCAATTCTCAAAACAAAAACAAAAAAACCCTCACTGGTAGCCAGTGAAATGACCAAATACTGGAGCGCTGTGATCTCTTTTGCTATGTAGAATTCTAGCAGCATGTGGATAAGTTTCACCTGCCTGAGTGACTTTTGGGGAATGCCTGTAAGGGTAGGCTATTACAATAGCCAACTCTGCAAGTAATTGGGAGGGAAAGTAATCTCATCGCCCCCTGCTGACAACGTTCCAAGCCCCTGCAACAAATGAATGGGTTTTTTCTTTGAAAAATTACATCTCGGCCCTGACGACGAAGTAGAAGTAGTGGCAGTCATATTATAGGCGAGTTGGCCCGTTTTATTGAATCAGGTGGTAAAATGTTCGGTTTTTCACTGATCTGAACTGATTTAAATATTCTTTAAAAAGCTAATACAGAACTACACTGACTGGCATGTGTGACGTGTTTACTCCATGTAATTAGCATAGCCAAATTAGCATAGCCAAACATGAGCCTGAGAGGTGGTTACTCGTCACCACAGAAGCCATCATATCTACTAGAGAAGTTAAAACCAAACCAAAATGATTGTGTGTATATATGTTTAATAGGAAGACAATGTGGAACTCACAGGATTACAAGAATGTGAAGATATGCGAAGAACTTGCGTTCATTCGCGTTCATTTGTTTCTCTGTGTTGTCAACGAGGCGCGAAGCACAGCATGCTGGGAGCTGTAGTCCGTTTCCGACCAGATTGGCACAATTTCTATTTTTCTTAAAAGGGCAAAAAATGACTTAAGATTTTCACAGGTAGTAGTTCATCCTATTGTGTACGCTGAAAAATGTGTCTGGTGTTATAGTTCCTAATCATATCTTTGTGGGATTTTTTTAAAAACTCGTCTATGGGAGTTTCAATAGGATCGCCTTGGTGTTTGGAACGTAACCGCTAGGATCGCTGTTTTCCACTTTCCCTCCCAATAAAAGCAGAAATTAATTTCTCCCTAAGGTGCCAAAAAGTTGATTTAGTTATGCTGTTGATGTGAGCATTCAGCCTGCAGCACGTGAGAAATAGCCAGGATAGACCCACACTCGTTCCATAAATGGGCAAAGAAGATAGAATGAGACAATTCCCAGTAGAGGGTTGATTACAAAAGAAAACATTATTTAAAAAATGGTGATGTGCCCCTTGAACGAAAACACAGCACAACACACCGATGAAAACAGTTAGTCGACACACCACGGTGCACCATAACACACACACTGCACTACCAGTGATTGTCACCCAATACAGAGGAAACGGTGACTGAAGTAGAAACTATTGTGTTTCAGAAACCGAAATTAGGCAACAAACGAGAAACAACAGGCACCTTGCGCCAACTGCGCGTGCACACATCTGTTGAATAGTTAACAAGTCCCCTCTCTAGTTCTAACTTAAAACTATATCGCTCACAACTCTGAAGTGACTCAGCTTGCTTCGTGAAGTGATATAACAGCTAGACTACAATAGCCAAACTTCCCGTCATGCTAACCAGAAATAAATAAAGCAAACAGACATGAAGCCGACATTAGAGCTATCAACTTTTGACTATAGTTACACCGAATGATAACAATGCGTGAAGTATGAAATGATACGATATCAAAATTGTGCTTCAGCCGGCGGACATAATGATTGAAAGGAATAAACCCCTACCTTGCCTTCTTTGTAGCTTCTGTACAACATAGCTTCTGTTCTGAATATCCATTATGTTCATGCTAGCACTGGCGATTGAAGTGACTTGGTCATTTTACAATTCTGTCTGAAGTAGGGGAGCGCAGAGCACAAAGTGACGCGGGGCAATTTGTAACACAGACTTTTTATCAAGATGCACAAATCATGTTCTGCCTACTTCCATAAACAAGGTCCAGAAGGCATGCTACAATTTTCACTGTTTTCACTGACAACCATGACTTAATGTGTCTTATTATCAAGAAAGGACAAGCTCCCACGCATCAGGGCCAGGCTGACATTCGAAATAACGGTAGAACGTTGCCGATGCAACTGGCGCTCCCTCCAAACAGCCAATAAGACTGTATTAGGCTACTACTGGTATAATGTATCCCACAATGCAAGGCCGCAATGTACAAAAATAAATAAAAGAAAATCCACAAAAATATTGTTCTTTTATGACCTTAATTTCTATTTGAAACATGTATTTGTAGGCTATAATTCTACCACCCATGTGACCTACTGTTGCTAAAAGTAGGCCTACTATTAATTTTCTTGTGGCATAATGTTGAGCTCAAATTTAAGTCCCACCGTCGTGCTGAAGTGTGCCACTGGCTATATGTACAAACTGCCTTTGACATGAAGTATTTACATATTATATGTCGTGCTTGGTCCTTCAGTTTGCATGGAGGGGTATCGTGTGAGTCGCGCAGAAACCGCTACTTCACATCAGAGGGCCCCGTGCTATGATTCAGGGCCCCCAGTGACTGAATTTTCGCTCCACGTGAAGCTGTTATGGGGGACGACGGGGCCCCTGAAAGGACGGGGCCCCGGCCAGGCAATTGCCCGACCTTGCTCAGTGGTAGAACCGCCCCTGAACATTAATTTCCTGAGCTGTTTTGCTTCATTAGTTGATGCTAATGCTCTTATTTAATTATTAATTCTCCACTGTTTCTCGATTACCTATAATCCATGTGTGTGTATAATTATTATTTGCTGTTTGTCAACCTCACTTTGGATCTATTCTGGCTGTGTATAGATGAAACACCGTACAATTACGCTGACGTGTGTGTGTGTGTGCGTGCGCGCGTGTGTTGTAGGATTGAAGCTGTGACCAGCACAGGACAGATGGGCTCAGTGATGCGACTCAAGCAGTTCTTGGAGGTAAGCACTCTGGTAGAGCATACACACCACAACACCGTGTCATATTAACTACAAGTGACACAACTGACTGAAAGCCACAAAAACACTGTTCCATGTACACATTGAATCTGTTGCTTTTATTCATTTGTGTTGCTTGCAGCTCTGACAAGGTGTCAGAAGAGTCCTTTACCTTGACAAATGCCTAATGACAAAACACTAGAAGTGTGATGGACGTATGCAAGTGTTCGGGTACCCCCTCTGGGATCTTTACTCATTAAATGTTTCTGTTGGACCTAAACAAAATTAACAACTGAAACCATTATTTTTCCATAATAAAGGTTGGAAATGAAGTTGTTTCTTCCATAGCTCTGCAACAAATAAATTGATGTAATGATTTCTAAAAGGGGCATCTGAATTTTGGAATATCACTGTACAGTATTAGCATTTTCAGAATGCTGTTATCAAACTCATAACCCCTTGAACACTGTCTTGATCCCATTGTTGCACTGTTATCACCATTGTGAAACCCTCAGTATTTCTTTCTGTACTGCGACGCCAAAATATTTTGGCACAACTCACCTGGTATTTGTGTTGCCGATGACCCAAAGATCAGTGATCAGAGAAAACTTAACTAATAAAGTTACTGCGAAATGGTCAGTGTGCGGGAGTTATGTCTACTTACTGCTGCCAGTATGTTACCTGTTAAGAGCTGTGTCTCGATGTTTCTCTCCCCTCTTCTCAGAATGCGCTGCGAACAAAACAGATCCATCCACCCAAAGGCCAGCTGGTCTCAAGCTTCTGGAGAACGTGATTGGTGGCCTCACCTGAATCCCGCCCTGCGACGACCGCGATTGGTCATTGGGAAATATCTGTCTCCAGACTCGCTCTCCTCCTCATCGCACCTGACCGACTGCCTGCCGCAGGCGAAGGAAACCTCACTTGCTATATTTGCATGCTACTCATGCTCTTACATCTGCATGCTACACGGCCTCCAAGCGGACATGCCCAACAGCTCGCTCTAATCAGTAGTAACACGCTGTGCCTGTGCTCATTCTCCCTTCAGAGGGGTTCAGCCTTAAGCCACTTTAGGGAGTTCCGCTGCCTTATAAAGGGGGGAAACTGTATAGACCATGCATGGATAGTTTTTATCGGCACATTACATTGAATGTGTGATGCCCATTATGATGGGAAGGCTGTGCTTACAGGAGCTAGTTGGTTAAAGCAAAGGCTTGAGCTTGTAATTTCTTTGGCCTCTCGGATGTAAAGTCTCCAGTGTCCTCATTTTAGGGGGGCACTGATGCTATTGTTCTTTTTATTATGGTGCTATTGTCTTTTTATTTATTTGACCCCTTGATGGACGAGGGTGTTTTTGTTATATCATGACGACTGCTGAAGCCATACATTTAAGTGCATTCTAATGTAACTTTAATCGGAAGATGCACCCGTGCATAAATGAAATTGGTACTGTGTATTGTGCTTTTATAAAGCATTCTTTACCGGTATTAAAGAGTGCACATCTCCACTTCCAGGTTTGTGTCATTGCATTTTGTTCTACAAAGCCAGTCAAATGGGAAAGTATGCAGCCTTTAAGTTGTTTCCTATAACTCTAGGTAGACTGGACTAATTAATAACTCAAGGTAATAAGTCAAAGCAATTACCATTGTATAGAATCTTACCATCTCTGATTTATAATGTAGTAATGATAATAATCTGTAATATTGTTGCAATGTTTTTGCGTGGGTCGGGGTGAGCCCTTCTTCACTCACAGTGGTTGACGTAGACGTTCAAACCCCAATGAATAAGACCGCCCGTCCCGTTATGCAGAATGAAAACGTCTATCTTTTTCCTCTGCCAGCTGGCCCTGACGTGAAGATGCCATCTGTCACAATAGCATTTAAAATTGATCCAATGTTGCGTATATCAAATTTGAAGTCAAATACAACCGAGTCTATATGGGTAGGAAAACACTATCTGTAACCAAGGACAGAACAACCCTACCAGCAGTGCAGTTTTAGACCAAGCCTGGTGAATGAGCTCTGGTTTGTAGGCCTACCTGATAAAATATCTAAAAAGGCCAAGGGCATTGAAACATCAATTCTGGTTTACTTTTACGGTTGGAAAATGCAAAACACTGAAAAACTGCATAATTTTCTATACAAAAAAATAGTACTTGAAGCCATTGCGCAACACGCAACATTAATCAATCATCCTTCCTTTCCTGAGTTGTGTTGTTTCTTCTCAATTGGACAGGGCACTAAGTGCACAGCACTTTTAGACAAGTAGGCTATTACACCAAAATAACCTCAGATTATTCTTTACAGTTAATATTTTTGTATTAATGTTTGTTATCCTGGATGGATATTTGTCGTGGCGAACGCATGGACAAAGCGTCTCCATTCAAGTCCTCCAAAATAGGGGGCGCTAAATATTTTGATAAAGTATAGGGTGCATTGCATTAATTTTGTTCCTTGACGTGTTCGCATAATGTGACTACGTGAAAGGTGCGTGCCATACGTTTTGAACTTTGTGTGAAAATATAGGTCAACGTTGTTAAGCAGAGACATTTTTGCTACTCCATTTCTGGAGCGCTTCTCGCAAAGCAGGGCGCGTCATTCTTAGCAATATATGGCGCAAACTTGTTGGAGACAAATGGGTGAATCAAACTCGTGGTCACACTTGTTTATGGTGCTACACTGTATCGTTGGGATGCCCGGAATTGGATATACCTATGCATGTGATGCGTCCGGTGGTGACTTGCTTTTATGCAGGTCCTGTGGATATGAAATCGCACTTGAGTCGGACGCCAGTTTTGTACACAGTCGCCTTGCCCTGTCTCAACGAAATAACACGGTGTTTGGGGAGAAGCGGGTTCCTGTTCAATTGTTTGAGAATCCTCAGGGCTATCAGTTTGAGGTCTTGACTTTGAAGAAGGCTGACGTACGGAAACATTGGCCAGCAGAAAAACATTTCACCTGGTTTCCTGGCCACTCCTGGACTATTGCGACGTGCCCTCGCTGCAGAACTCACCTGGGTAGCTACGTTTTGTCTACGCTGGCTTGATAACCAATTTAGAGTTTATTGTTATGAGTAGCCTAACCGATACAGTGCTATTCTGTGTTCCAGGCTGGGCATTTCAACCGAGTGACTGGCCCTCGACAATCCCTTCAGAACAGTTCGAAGATTCACAGAAGACGTTTGTAGCCTTGATCGTCCACAGGTTGCTCCGGGAGCATTTCGCGTCATCTCTGCTGGTTACTCCCAGGTCCTTCAAAAGTTAGCACTAACAAAATGTCAGCTGAATTTCCTTTCCCCCATTTCTTAAATAAAGCCTTGATGTATTTAACTTGTACATTATTTTCCTTCTCAATGGCACTCAAAAGTTTGGAATAAGCACACCGTGCCATTTATTGACAAACTTGCATGACCCATGCAAATGAAGCATAGTAGCTGAAGAAACCAATTCATTTCAACTGCAAGACATCTTTTCCTGTTTTAGTTTTTATTTTATCAAAAAAAGTCATTTCAAATTGTGTGGATGTCTGAAAAACAATACAGTTAAAAATCAAAACAAAACTTAAAATAATGTCAAACCCACCCTTCCCATACACAACCCTCAAAGACCCCATCCCACCCAAAAATGACCTCAAAGCAATGTTACAAGAGGTGACAGGAATGAGCTGGTAATTACTATTGTTAACCACATGGCAGGAAAAAACTTCTGGAAGGGCCCTAACGCTGAACTGAGCAGAGAAAAAAACCTTGCGAAAACGCTAAAATCCTAGCAGTTCACTGCACCATGGCTTTTGTTCATCGTTTTTTTCCCTCTCCACACACACAACCTTTTACAGGAAGAAAATCATACATATTTGTACATATATATAAATTGCTATTTATTGGTTGCTCTACTCCAGATGCGTTGCTGACGCTACTTTTTTTTGTTTTGTTTTTCTTTTTTACCTCAAAATACACCTGGGAAGTGACATGGTGGTGAGGAGTGCCATGGAGGCAGCAGGGGAGTTTGCAGTCAGTTTATTATGAGTCCGTCAAGGAGGAGGAGAAGGGGAAGGAAGGGGACCTCTAGACATGGCACAGTCTGGGTAGGTGGTGGAGGAGGTGGTGGTTCAACGGAGGAGGAGGGAGAAGAGGTGAGCACTGAAGAAATTAGAGTGCATCCTGCTCTCGAAGAAAAAGGGGGAAGAGAAACGAACCAAAAAAAAAAAAGCTGGAGGAATCAAGTGGGGAGAGCAAAAGTGGAGAAGGAGGGGGCGCAGGTTGGGGCTCTTCCTGTTGTTCAGCTTCAGTCGTCCTCCCCGTCGTCATCCTACAGAGCGGAAAACGTCAGAATTCAGCCAGCTTCTACATCATTGACGCATCAACTCCCTATTTTAACAACTGCCAGCAGCTAAGCTTACATGTCCCTCAATACAATCCAAAACACATAGATAATCTATGCGATGGATATTGAAAGTTCCCTCCACAGTTTGCCAACTACCACCAATTCCACAAACTTTCTTTAAAATAACATTAAACATACTAAGAGAATGTGCCAACAAATGACACCAACAAAATATTACGTTGAAATGTAGAATCATGACACTTCTATTGTACACTCCCAGAAAACACAGAATAAACAAGCATTTAAGTGGTGATTGAACTTCTATATATGTACCTCTCCATCATCACCATCTTCATCATCCTCATCTTCCTCTCCGTCATCTTCGCCCTCCTCATCGATGTCTTCCAGACCCTCCTCATCCTCCTCGTCATCCTCACCCTCTCCTTCATCATCCATGTCGGGCACCTGTGCCAACGCAACACAACAGTCACATTTCAGGAATTTGACATGCGGGGTCATTCATTGCCCGATATTACTTTTTCAAACCCATGACTGACAACCTCGCTTATCAACAAAACCAACAGCCCTTAAATTACTCCATTTGAACATGGCAACTCTTCATTTTGTATAAATTCATAAATCTGCAGTTACCAAGATGACACGTTGACACCATGGCTCTCGCGGTTTCCTTAAGACTGTGTACTGGATTCAGAGAGCAGCTATGTGTGTAGAATTTACCTAGTCAACTAAAACAACCCATCTACTTAAAATTATTACATTTTAAAAACACAGTAACTGCAAATTCACCCGTTTAGGAAATAAAGGCTCGCCGTCAAACTAATAAATTGGCAATTTCACATTTCCGTAAGACTTGTGTCCTGGACACAGAACAGGTGTGTGTTTACCGTATATGGCTCTCGCAAATTAACATGGGTCTTTACATTTTGGAAACAGAAAGCAGGTGTGTGTGTGTGTGTGTGTGTGTGTGTGTTCTCACCAGGTAGTACTGCAGGGGGTTGGGCCAGATGTCGTCCTTGATGACCTCTCCCAGCTCATCAGCGCCAGAGTCGGAGTGATCGGTGAACCAGGTGAAGAAGCTCTCGGGCTCCTCGTGCTGCCTCTTCCTGCCCGCCTTGTTCTGTGTCTGCCCAGACCGACTTGTCAGGTCCTGTGGAGATAAACAGTCAGCTGTCACAAGTCTAGCCACAGAACAATTCCATACATGATTCCACTCTAGGTCAATTAACAATAGCTGCCCAGAGACGGACTGGTATCTTGCTCATTTCAATTACATGGTATATACTTGATATTCCTACTCAATCTTATCCAGCTGCACATCAGTAAAAATGTTAGTCGATACACCTCCAAACAAAAAAAAACATGAACAACAGTGCAGCAGGAGCTGGTTATTCCCTCCCTACTATCCTCTTTTCACTACCTCTAGCAATGACTCAACAAAACTACAAATAACCTGTTAGGAAGTTCTTTTTTCCTTGACTGATTATCTCAAACATGGATCACCATGTCCAGCATTCTGCAAACAAAGTGTAGCCTAACAATAAAGGTCACTCACCTTTCCTGCCTTCCATTTGATTTCTGTTGACTTTGAAGTTGGGTCACCACTCTCATTCAGATGGAACTCTTTGGACAGAACTTTGTTTTCAAAGTACTGATTTTCATCGAAGTACTGCAAGTGAGAAGGACACAATGTCAGAGTCAGAAGAATATAACAAAGTGAGAGAATATAACAATTCAATGCACTTTATAGGAACAGGAGACTGAAGACAGTCCCCCAAAAAATAAAAATTAACGTACAAAATCTATTCTGTATCCTGACTTGATGTCTTCAAACTCTGTGACCTCCACCCTGGTCAGATAGTGAAGTGCTTCCTCATCCTCCTCCCCAAGAAGAGCAGACACTACATGAAACACAAAAAGACAGTACACAAAAATCAACAAAAGAACACACAAAACAGCCAATTCAAGATTGATGTTTTTAAAATTACATCTCAATTTACTGGTATAATTGAGAAAAAAAGAAAATGTTTGTGCTTCATAAGAGATAATGGTGAAGTGGGTGCGTGTGAAGGTGAGGGGGAAAATGGATGTTGCAGCATAAGGCATTTGTCTCTTAGGATGCACCCTCATCACTTGGTGGAAAGAGCAGTCTTTCAGTCTACACGTTGCTGATCATTGAGAAGCCAGGTCAAATCCAAATGCACACTCACCTTGAGGGTGGTTGACGAAAGTCGTGACCCAGAAGTTGGGGATTTTGGCGATCAGTTCTGACCTCTTCTGAAAGAATGGCTGACGGAGTTTGTTGTATTTCTGTTCAACTTTCAATATTTCCTCACTCGCTTGCTCATTAAGTCTGCCCAGAGAGAGAGAGAGAGAGAGAGAGAGAGAGAGAGAGAGAGAGAGAGAGAGAGAGAGAGATATTACCTTGCAGCCCAACTGCACATGCAACATTAGACTATTTTTTAAAACTTAAAAAAAAAGCTTTAAAAACAGCCTGTACAATTTCTTACCTGTCAATTTCATTCTGTACTTCGTCGATGTGTTCGATGGCTTCCTGCTGTTCCTTTTCTGGGAATCAAAATATACATTTTTAACAAACAATGTCTTTCAAATAGGTAAACATTTAATTTGGAACGTGAGGCAAGTAATAAAAAGGCCCACGCATTACACATTAGATATCATGATTTATAACATTTGACAATTAAACACTGTTGCAGTTATTGCAATCCATGGACTCAATAGTCAACGACTAAAGCGTGCGTTATAATCACACAACCATGGGCGCTTAGTTGAACATTTCTCCAGCTTGCGCCACTTCGACTATAACGCGAAAATAAGAGCGCCCAAACGACGTTATCGGAACCGAGAAAGTGCCGCCCGCGTGGTTTAAATGTGCGGTAGCTCAGTAGGCGTCCGCTCAAGCTTCGGCAATGAAAGTGTTCTCGGCTAAGTGCTAAAGTTAGCTCACGGTCAAACACAAACCGTAAAATTGGAGAGAATGCTATTCCCAAAAGTTTCATTGTAATGATGCGTCAATCCTATTTATAAGATCATTTGCACATATATACTTCAGTCACAGTCAATTGCTCAGAAACACTCGCAACAACGTTAGACAACATTGGCGTTCTTGCTGATGTTGGCTAGCTGGCGACATCATGGCGGCGGGGCAAAACAACAATAGTGGCTGGCTAGTTTGGCTAGCGCAGACCAAGTGATTCATTCAATGCATTAAGTTAGTGTTTCGGGCGTACATGAACCACTGTTTGCACACTCACCGCGGAACAAGGACGAGATAATGTGCCCATGTAAATTTCCATTTCTCGTTTATTTTACATGCAGTCCCAGGATATAAACTACATTCTCCTTAACGCCATGAAATAATACAGCATTGTGATGCTATCCTTTTAGCCAAGTAGCATAAAGGTATCAATATGGCCTCCACCACCGGTGCGCCTTCCAGCACTCAAAGAGACTAGGGCGCTAACTACGTCCTAGCCAAAAGTATTTCAGTGCATATGGCACGTACACCGTTTGGGATAAACAAGCAATAATTAAACTATTTGTGGGACATTTACATAACTCCATGCGGAGGAACAAGAGAAAGTGAAAATGGCGATGCTCACAAGGCCGCCATTCCTTACCAGAGGTCTCCTCCGCTCCGTCATGGTTAGAGTTCAGCTCCTTTTTACTCACTTTAGCCGCCGAGGCTGACATGATTTTCGCAGGTTGTGAAACAAGTGTTTCAAAAACAAACTACAGGTAGAATGTTCTACTCTGTGTGCAATGTAGGACGATAATAAGAAAAGAAATGAACTGCGATTGCGAGGGAATGCAAACACACACACGCGTACAATCACACACAACCTAGCCACTCACGCGCTCCCCCCGGTAAGAACGCGCCTCGCGCAAGAAGCGCAAACTGAACACGTGCTCCGCCTCCTCGCAAGCAGCCTACAGAGTTTTGCGCTCCCGAATGAATCTGCGACCTGATAGGCGGGACCGTGAGATAGGGAGTGGTGTGGCAAAACTATGAAACGGGCGGGATTCTACTCCGGCAAAACATCATCAAAGTATCGTCTGCAAAAAAATTCTATGCATCCACGTTCAACAACCGAATGTCAGTAAATGTTACATTGTTTAATCGTCCAATTCACGTAAGCGCCATAAACGTTTTGTTTTCGCATGGCATTCGATGTGTGGAAATTCAGGCATTCACTTATAATGCCCTTTATCTTGTGATGGTTTTTAAACTAACCTTCATGCAAAGTTGTAAAATTGCCTAAATGTAAATCATCAATTCAAAACGAGACCTGGAATTAACATGTAATTTAATACAATTAACACTGATGTACACAAGTGGGCTACCCAACATCAGAATGAAACCCTTCTTAGTCATTACAAATTCAGTAAAAAATAATAATAATTAAAAAAAAAACAGAATTATTCACTACATCATAAGTTGAGCAAATAGGTGCAATTAGCCATTTTTCCCCCGAAAGATTAATATAAAGGTCACAAATGAGATGAGCAGATATTCTGTATCAAAAAATCAGACAGCTTTAGATTTTAGCATCATTTGCAACCTGAGGCCAAGAGGATGCTGTGGGAATGTGTCTGCTAAAAGTCACATTACTTCATTTGTGTGGTGGTTATTACAAATCAGTCCATGCCAAGGCAATCCTACAAAGAGGGAATATTTTGCTTGGTAACCTCCCAATCCATTGCATACTTGTCTAACATGCAAAAACCACTATGGCAAACTGTGTGAAAGGAAAACTATTTCCTCTGTCCTTTTCAGTGGCTTCTGGACTCGTGACACAAGGCTTGACATAAAAGGGTCAACACCCTCCAAAAATGGCATTGATTGACTTTTTTTTTTCACCATGGAGGTCTGGAGACACCAAAGCAAGAGGCCGGAATACTCATGAAATGATGGGAGGTAGCAGTTTGACTTGAACCATCTTTTCTGGAGACCTGGCTTATTGAGGAAGCAGCAATCAACAGAACATTTGAATAAGTGTTTCTTTCTTTCTTTTTAAAAAAAAAAAAAAAAAAAAAGGAAATTAGGTTGATCACAGAGAGGATAGGACTACTATCAGTGTTTATTTATGGTGCACCTTAAAGACAGAGATGCACTGAAACATAAGTAATTTGTTCATCATAATAAAACACTTTAAAAAAACACTCGTAGTGCGCCGGCCATCCTTAAGTCTAGTCACAGAGACGTAGCCCAGCCTGAAGTGCGGGACTGCCCGTGAGCAGTGAGCACCATTTAGATTTGAGTGCCAACAAGACATCCGTCTCACAATGCACTCCTCGCTTGGACTTTGGAGTACACTTTCTCCCAAGCCACAGTCCGACAGGTGCAGAAGAAGTCCCACAGGTTGCAGACCAGGCCGCGGTCAAAAGGACTCTCCTCGGAGTCCCAGTTCTTGAGGTACGGGATGCGGTGGCCGGACATGAACTCCCAGGTTGTGGTGTTGTTGGAGGCCATGTAGAGGTGACAGCCCAGCAAGAGGACCACCACGCCCGAAAACACCCCCGTCACCCCCAGGGCAGCCAGCAGGAAGCCGTTCTGCACAAGCCACTCCCTCCACGCAGGAGCAAAAACGATACCAGACCTACAAGGCACAAGCGCGCGTGCACACACACACACACACACAAACACACACACAGCAGGGCTTGACATTTACTTTTGGTTACCGGCCACTGTGGCTAGTGGATTTCCCGAGTTACTAGCCATTCAGCTATTCTACTAGCCACACATTTTATATTGTTTTTTTTTTCTTTGTCGTAAAACGTTACATCTAAAATCAGAAAATGAGGTGCTAAAGTAAGAAGATGAGAATAAAAACTGAGTAACTGTGCTTTTTCTTCGTAAATACTAACCATAATATTGATACAAAAGGGGCAAAGTGCACAATAAAGTCATGCCATGTCATACCATAGAAGTTACCTGCCAAATTGGCTAGTGAGACTGAAATTATTACTAGCCACAGCCAAGTTTTACCAGCATTTGGCTGGTTGGCTGGTGCCAGTGTCAAGCCCTGACACACACACAAACACATATTTGTGTCTCAGTATCAACTTGCATCATTGTGCTCTAATGAATTTGGTTTAAATGACACAAAATAAATGTTACACAGCAATTACAGGTAAAATCATAAATAAATTAAGTTCAAATTCAGAAACACACTAGTATAAGCTGGTCAACTTTGTAACTAGATCAACTTTAACTGCTTTAGAAAGCAGAAAATTGGTCGTCCGGTTTTCTTATGAGTTGTACACTATGTATTGATGATTCATGTAGTCATGGATAATTACCTACAAATGGTAACGTGACTAATTTCTAATTAAGAATTATATGATCACAATAAGGCGTCACTCACCAGGCAGTTTTCAGGCCCCAAAGGAGAACCAGGAGCTGAACTCCCAGATAAAGCAGGAACCAGCGATGGTTCCTCTCCCCCACGCAGTTTGCTACCCAGGGACAGTGGTGATCAAACTTTCTCACACAACGGTTGCACATCTTGCAGTGTTTGGCTCTCATTGGTTGCTGTTTGGAAGAACACAAGTTTCATTTGTCATCTTATATTTGGTAGGGGTACATATGGTAGTTAATTGTAGGCTGCAAAAGCAAGACAACTGAATAGACACACTTGTAGACAGTTAATTCGTAAGCCAACTACAGTATAATCATTATGCAACATTAAGGATATTGGTCTTACTAGTAGTAAACAATATCCACATCGTCTCAGGCGAGGTGCTTGTGGCACCATCTCTTCCTGCTCTTCATTTGTTGGTGGCACCTGCATAGATAATTGCATCATGAAGAAAGCTGTGCATACATGCAATGTTGTGCATAATGTTTATTGTATAGCAATAGTGTACTGAGTGTGGGGTAGAGACAGTGGAGTGAAATAATTACCTCCACATCAGTTAGAACAAATCCAGGGTCCATGAGCGAAACAGTGAAGTAAAGCATCACCGAGAGGAGAACCATGGACCCAAAAGCCACCGGATGCGTCAACTCCCCTCTCTCTTCATACTTCCGCAAATCTATCGAATTCAATAGTTGGATATGATAAGACACGATCCCACCTATGTTCGTATGGTTATACAAGTTGAATTATTTCATTCCTCAACGTAGACAGGCAAAGAGACAATCAATGTACCTGTATCGTGTAGAAATAGCACCAGTGTAGTCGCCCAAGTAAGGATGACATGTCCAGTCCTCACGAGACAACCTGTCCTGAAGAGTCTCTCATACATCTTAACATGTTTGGGCGACTGAAACAGTTGCAACAACAACTAGAAAATACATTATGAAGTAAATATAGTCAACAAAGGCGCGACATTAAAACGAAAGCCACTCTGGCAAATGGTGTCGCCACACCTTCACAGCAGCTAGCAAATGCTAATTACGCCCACGCTGATCGGGTTAAAAGTTTCCCACAGTGGGGTTACACCGTAGTTAAACAAACAAGAAGCCCAAGAGCACTTTCACGTTAATAACGTCTGGATCACACAACACAAACCGGCTGAAAATAGAAACAACGAGTTGGTAATCTTTGCCGCTTGCGCCTTCCTCCTTGACTTGTTTTGTTTCGGTCAGATAGACACTTCCGGTTCCAAACACTAGAGGCCAGCATTCACCCATGCAAAGCAGAGCAGAGATGCATCTTATATTAAAAAGAAGTTATTCTCTTAAAACTAATTAAATGATCTTAAAATATCTCTGATGTAGGTGACACAGGCCTACATTTGTTGCACACATTTCTCAAAATTTCTGAAACTAGCCCCTTGGCCCGGGTGGTAGAGGATTCCAACTAGAGGGTTCATAAGCATGTTTTATGGGAATCATCGGTTTATAGGGGTCGTAGTTTAGCTCTCTCCCACTGACTTGAGAATATGTCTGTGAATTTTCAGAAGATTCTGACAAGGGGTTCCCAAGATATGACCTCACTTCCTGTTTGGTGACTTTTAGGCCGTTTTTGATTGGCTTTCACGGCCAAACGAACATATTTGCGCAAAATTCACTCAATAACTTTTGTTTAGCTTGGTCCAGAGATCATGTGTACCAACTTACAGGAAATGTCAACAAAATTTGAGCTTAAAATAGCAATTTTATTGATTTTCACAAAATCCAAAATGGCGGAAAAACTATCCAGGCGAAAAATGACGTCATAGAATGCATTGGATTCGTCTCAGACCAAGGATTACAGGGATACCAAATTTTTGAAAATTGGTCCAGCGGTTCAAAAGTTACAAGCAGACAATATTATGCCACTACACCATCAAGTTGGTTCAAAGTGCTTAAATAAATGTCATATCCTCATGACAAAGTTTTGTCTGAGGATGACAATTTTTTTTCCGAGGATGACATGGGAAAACATCTTTCAAGACCCATCACCCTAAATACAGGCGCGCCGCAGGGATGTGTGTTGAGCCCTTTTTTGTACTCCCTCTTCACTCATGACTGTGATCCTAAGCACAGCACAAACACCATCATTAAATTTGCTGACGACACAACCGTGATTGGCCTGATCTCTGACAACAACGAGACGGCCTACAGAGAGGAGGTGGAGCAGCTGGCACGCTGGAGCCAAGACAACAACCTGGCCCTGAACTCCAATAAAACGAAGGAGGTGATCCTGGACTTCAGGCGGTGTGGCCAGGGCAACCACTACCACCAACCCATCAACATCGGAGGGGAGCCAGTGGAGGTTGTACAGAGCTTCAGATTCCTGGGTGTGCACATCAGCGAGGACTTGTCATGGAGCGCCAACACCTCTGCAATGGCTAAAAAGGGATCCCAAAGGCTATATTTCCTTCGCACTCTAAAGAAGGCCCAGCTACCACGAGATCTGCTCACTAACTTCTACAGGTGTACAATTGAATCAGTAATTACATACAGCATCACATCTTGGTACACCAGCTGCACACACGACAACAAGAAGATGTTACAGCGCATCATTAAAACAGCAGAGAGAATCATTGGGTGCCAACTACCCACACTTGAGGAGATCCACCATACACGCTGCACAAACAGAGCATTAAACATCCTTAAAGATCACACACACCCTGGTCACAGGCTCTTCACCATGCTACCATCTGGCAGGCGCTTTAGGACTCTGCGTGCCCGCACTACGAGAATGAAGGACAGCTTTTATCCAACTGCCATTAGACTCTTGAACGCAATACGTCACCTGCCCCCCCTCAATACTTCAGGACTATCGATACTGTGACATGCACATGGATTTTTATGGATTTTTATATATTATTTATTTACTATTTAATCTTTTATTTTGTGGGCATTTGTGGGTTGCTACTAAACACAATCTCGCTATATTTGTATAGTGACAATAAAAAAAAAAAAAAGTCTACTCTACATTTTTTTTTCTGAAGATGACAAAGTTTTGTCTGAGGATGACAAAGTTTTGTCTGAGGATGACAAATTTTTTTCTGAGGACGACAAAGTTTTGTCTGAGGATGACAAAGTTTTGTCTGAGGATGACCATTTTTTTTCTGAGGACGACAAAGTTTTATCTGAGGATGACAATGTTTTTTTCTGAGGATGACAAAGTTTTGTCTGAGGATGACAAACATCTATCTGAGGATGACGAAGTATTTTCTGAGGATGTCCTAAAATGAACACCGTACTGGGGTGAAGACTCCGCGAAATCTTTCCAACTTCCTGTTCACTTATCATGATACTTCTCTAAAATTAATTAAACATTTTGTAGCATACTTCACTACAGAAACATGCTTGATTTGGTGTAAACCACAGTCACTGAAGAGATTCCCGTTGTTTCAGAAATATTTTTCTTTGTAATTTACGTGGAAATTGAGTAAATGTCACCCATACATCTCTATGTATTTCTGGCATCTTGAAAACTATGACTTTTTCGCTACACCCCCAACTCTAATATTAGTTCGTATATGAAGAAATATGTGTACAGAGTTTTATGCTTTTACTTCAAAGTGCACAATCGATTCACTCATCCGTAAGAGTTTATTAAAATGACTGTGGTAGTAGCCTATGACTTGTTGAAGATGATAGGCCTACTTAATGCAATGAATTTGATTAGATACTCAAAATAAAAATTAAAAATCTGAATCTCTGCGAAAGAAAAATAGTAGACAAACAAGCATTCTTCTCTGTTCATCCCTCTTTAAAGGTGCACTGTGTAAGATTTTTTAGTAGTTCACTAATGTTACCTTTTTCACGAATACTTACCACCACCATCAAATTCTAAGTATTCATTGGAAAATTGCACCTTTCATACATGAAAAAGGGGATCTTCTCCATGGTCCGCCATTTTGAATTTTCAGAAATAGACCTTTTTAACTGCAAATATGACTGTAATTTGACCATATAAATAAATATGAGTTTATTACTTTGTAAATATTCATGAAAAGATCATATTTGGCAATAGGCAGCAGTTTCAATGAGCAGCATAGTTGCAGTACCTACTCTGGCCACATCCTACACAGTGCACAGTACTTTACTCATTCCGGTTTTACCAAACCTGCACTAATTTCATTTGAAGAGGGCCTGGAACAGCTGGATTGAGCAGCACTTACTGGTGGGATGAGCTCTGTTGAAGTTGCATCTGATTTGAGATTTATCAGCCAATACTACCACATCCTCTTCCTATTAACACAGGACAGAGCAAAGCAAGACCTGTTTTCTCATTTTTGCTGTACTGCACAATTTTATTTTATTTTTGTAAGGTGAGAAAGTGTGTTGTTATTATTACCACTATATGAACACATGATTAAAGAGCAAAGCAAGACCCATTTTCTCATTACCTTGCCCTATGGAAAGGGTTGGGCCAGATATCGCAAATTAACCTGTCTGACCATCTGTCTGTCTGTTTATCCACCTGCACTGTGTTTCAGTCGTCTGCATGGGATACCAAACACACACATGCACACACACCATCACATGCAACTAGTGTTGGCCAGGGGGCCAGGTTGCCATCTATGACTGGCCATATTGAATGGCCATATTTTCAACAACTACAACTCAAAATACAGTACAGTACCATATATGTATGACAAAAATGCATTTGTTGGTGTTTATAGTTTTTATTGGCAATAAATGAGGAACAACAGAAGAGGGTAATATTGTCATTATATATAAAACAGTTTTAATACAAATTATTTGAAAATGATACTGTAACAAGCTGTAGTACATAGTGTATTCATATAGACTATACTTAAAAATACAATAAAGACCAAAGCAATCGGAGTGTAAAAACTGTAACATCACATAATGCTGTAACCTTCCTTCTCATGAATGAATCAACTTTCACAAATAAAAAAGGGGTTGGGTCATGGTAAAGCGGCTCCACACAAACAAAACAAAAAACACAATTTCACAATATTCACCTTAGCTCCCAACCACACAATTTTTCAGTAGGCAATATATTGGAACTTCATATGAGTGAACACAGGGCAGAAAATAAGATAGAGTACAGTAGACATTAAAAATAGTGGTTTTGTTTGTGCGTGTTGACTTAATGGAAGACATATGGAAGATGACCAGTAACGACAATCAGCATCTGTATGTGTTTAATTATAGGGTTTAAAGTCTAGCTCTGTTAGTTTAACAATTCCCCCATGCATTCATGTATTTAATAACACTACAGAAAGAGTAAACCATTTACATTTGTTCATACACCAAAATTCTTGTGCGTATGTGGCTGACCTCCATGTTTCAATATTGCACATGAATAACAACCTGGTGGTCCTGGAGGATTTATTTTTATTATTATTATTTTACGTCTAAAGCTGTTTTCAATTTAAGCAAGTTCTACTAATTCATTTACCTCTTTCATAAACCCAGACACCAGAGCATACAGTATATTCAATATGACAACGGAAAAACTTCCTGACGGCAGTTTTACACGCAAGATCGAACTGTTATGGTTTGATCTGATCTATAGCGTTCTCTGTGATCAAGACGACCTGGACAGTATACTGACACATTCATTAGTTGGTGATCATAACCGAAACGAAACAGACATTCTACAACATTTGGTACACAGAAAGTCATGAATAACTTTTTTTTAACTTACCCGCAATAAACCCAAACTAAAGTGCTTTAATCTAAAGCTAGAGATTGAACTTGCCAAAAAAGTCCTATACAAGGACTACACAAGTGGCACTTTTCGACCTAGCAGCATGTGCTGTGGTACTCCATATACCAATGGCACGTACTAATAATGGCAGTGATTCATTTTTAAAGGGCTTTAAGGGGTGAAATCCAAGAGATGCATTTCCTATTTAACAACCACGTTCTGCCAGAAGTAATTTGTAACTATCACACAAAATTCATACATAATAGCTGCATTTGTTTTTTGTTTTTTTGTTTTTTTTAAAACATGTTTAACCCTGTATTGTTTGTAACAGTTTAATTTGTAACAAATATGATAAACACTTTCCATTCTGCTTTTCAGTATCACCATGAAGGCCTTACTCTGGAGAGCACTATCCTACCTGCAAGGCAGACATCTGATGTAATGTAAAAAAGTGAGGCAGATTGATATTATCTCAAGTTTCAACTGAAAACAGGAGAGAAAGAGCACAATTGGTCTTAATGGAGGTGTACTGTTAGTTTTGCATGGGCCGGGATGGGGGATTACCTCTCGTAGTGCAACCCTGAGATGTTAGTACACATCCAAGTAGAAAGTTCCCAACCACCCTAACTACCACTGCATAATGCAAACCAGGCAGAGAAACATTAGTTCTATATTACTATAGAGAATAAACACTAAATAAAACTTAATATTATTAAGCAAAAAGAAAGAGTAGAGCATAACAACAAGGCATCCAGTTGTATCCCTGGTTGAAATAGAGGCATCTAAGTCAATGTGGTAACTTATGTTCATCAATATTTCACCAACTTTAATTCCAAAGATGGAACCCAGACAGCTTTCTTGGACAAAAGATATGGAGTCTTCGGAAGAGAGTAACTGAATCATATCTTAACCTCTCTAAGAACTATACAGGCACAGAAGCGCTTTTTTCAGTTTTGATGTGTTAAGACATGGCCGTTGTTATAAATTTGTTCTAACCAGAATGGCAAAGACCAGGTTGTAATGTATTACTATTACAATTGCGATACAAATCTATGACAATTACAATGATTCTGTGTAATGTCACGGTGGTGTAGTGCGATGGCAGTAAAGATTTTCAATTATCAGTAAAGCTTTCCACTAGCGGAATGGTTTGCAATGCATTGTGAGGCTACAACATTGTTATAAGGATGATTAAGAGTATGTCAATATTTATTATTTACTTTAAAAAGGGATGGTGTGCTGAAGTGACCATGCTGCTCACTCTTGAATATTGATTACGATGAATGCTATTTTATAGGCTTGTCTTGATTTGATACAGGTCTAGCACTACATTTACACATACAGTAGCCGGGTATCTTGATAAACAGACATTTTCTTCCCTCAGTTTTCCAAAATAACTTGGTTCACACTAACTTGACTCTCACCAGACCTTTGTGTATTTACGCTTGGCTTGGTGAGCTCACACAAGGGTCTGGAATGAAGTGTTTCTTCTCCATTCAAGTATTTCTCTGTTTATATGAAAACAGAAAGCCGAAGTTTTCAAAAATCTCCACTTTTGCTGGAGCTTAAAAAAAAGGAAAAATGCACAAACGGAGGGCGAAGTCTCTGTTTTCAAAAATACCCAGGTAAGTGTAAACAGGGTCTAGATGGCAATGGGTACTGATCAGGCAGGGTTTTGGGCCGGGTACTGGATGGCACATCATTTTGGGGGTGGACCAGGTTGAGGCTGGGGTGCTGGGTAAGGACCAGGTTGATTTGGGTACTGACCGGGTTGGGGTGCAGGGTACGCCCCAGGTTGTGGTGCTGGGTATGCCCCAGGCTGGGGTGCTGGGTATGCCCCCGGTTGGGGTGTGGGGTACTGACCGGGTTGGGGTGCGGGGTATGCCCCAGGTTGTGGTGCGGGGTACGCCCCAGGCTGGGGTGCTGGGTATGCCCCAGGTTGTGGTGCTGGGTACTGACCGGGTTGTGGTGCTGGGTACGCCCCAGGCTGGGGTGCTGGGTATGCCCCCGGTTGGGGTGCGGGGTACTGACCGGGTTGGGGTGCGGGGTACTGACCAGGCTGGGGATCTGGATATGCCCCAGGTTGTGGTCCTGGCTGTGGAGCATATTGAGCAGCGTACTGGCCTGGCTGGGACTGCACTGGTGCGACTGCTGATGGAGGCTGGTTGGGATTGAACGGAATACTGCACAGCGAAATGGGGAACTTGATCTCCAGGGCTGAACTTCGAGAGATATCCAGAGCCACCTGTAACCAGAGACAACCAGCAGACCAGAGATAAACAAACCTCTCCACATCGCATGTATTGCTGATTTTAATTAATCACAATTATCATTATTGTCATCAGTGTGCTCCCTGTGTTGTACTTGCAGATACATAATATTATAATACATTTTGCAATGTTAATTCAACACTTCAAAGTGTAGGGGAGTAGAGTTGCCCAACCGGGACTCGAATCCAGACCTTCTGGGGTAGTAAACTGGGGCTCTGACCGCTACACCAAAGAGCCAGGCTCGTTGGCATGTTAGTCAGAACACACCCACAACCCTAGTGATGGTCACTCCATCACAAAGAGCAACACTATGAGTGTTAAATTCAACCATCACATCAATTCAACCACACATTTTTTTGGAGGTGTGCACAAAGTGATGATCATGCACAGATGATTTGGCATCTCAGCATAAATTGGGCTTAAGCGTCTGAATTAACACTCCCAAATATGTCTACGTAGATACCGTAGATGCTTGGATATCCCGAGGCAGATCTGCGATAACACTTACCATCACATAGTAATGGACATCAATGATCTGGCAGTTGGCGATAGTTGGTGTTGCATTCTGGGGGATGGGCAGAAGTATCTCGCTGTGGACGTCTGAAGTGTTCGGATCGATGGATTGACCATCTTTACGGTGTAAAAGTTTAGAGTGGTATTTCCTCTTTCCTCTGTTAGAGGTGTAAAATATCTCCTCCAAAATCAGTTTAGCGTATGGCCTGACTGTGCGATTGGAGGCATTGCCTATTTCCGCAATGACTTTGATATTTTCTCCTGTAAGAAAAAAAAGTAAAACTATTAGCATTTATATTGCACAGTAGTAACACATGAATAAACAGAAGTCTGGCATGCCACTTTGCTGTCAGAGAGCAAAGACAGAAAAAGAAAGCTTTTTCCTCAGGTCATTCACATTTTAAACTCATAAGGCATGGGCTGAGCACACACACACACACACACACACACACACACACACACACACACACACACACACACACACACACACACACACACACACACTTTTTTGCCCACAGTCCAATTAAGTTCACTACATGTTACACAGAAGTGTCTCTACTGTATGTGACAAATAAACGATCCTTGAATCCTTTAAAAATCTTAACTTAGCCTACACAGGATTGCTTGAAGGTCATGCAGTGGTTGTGAATCATATTTAACCTTCACGCTTTCAGGTAAGTAACCTGGACTAACAGTTGCTGCCACTTCGTTTTTCATTCAACGCTGTGCCCTTTAGCTGAGGGGGCACTCCCACACATGTTCCTGCTTTTCCTGTTTCAACAGGTGGATTCTGAGCAGATGGTGGTATAAATGGGCGAGGCAAGGGATTAGTAGGGCCTTTTTATCAGAGCAATATGACTACATTTGTGAGGCAAACCGATGAAGACCTACAGCTGAAAAACTGCAAAGGAAAAATAAAAGGCAACCTGCTTTCAACCCCTCCGCGGAGAGCCTTTGTCATAACATTACCGTCACAAAAATTGTAATGATCACCATGTCTTAATCTGTTAGGGTCAGGGTACTGTAACAGCAATGTTGTAATGATGCAGTAGAAGTTTCTTCCAGCAACCAGTGAACAGGCCAGTTGACAGGACCATCTGCTTGAAGATACTACAATGGGCATTGTGTTGGAGTTCTTATCACCCGATGGGGTACCTAAGTCTCTCCACCCCTTCCGGGCGGCTCATAGGGCAGTGAAAGCCAAAACTTTTGACTAGGCTGTAATGGACTGATCAAAGCTATATTTCTATCCACCTCGCATTCCCCGAATTCGATCACACATATGCGGTACGTTAGAATTAATGATAACCAATGGTGTGCTTGTCGACTTCACTTGGCAAGCCATTTTTGAGTTGTGTGCGTGCGAAAATATGTAACTACTGTAGGTGCGCAATTAGCGCGTTACAATGTAGAAATGTCTCTTTATTCTTACCTGGGCTGTAGCCTTTCCTTTCCAGTTGGGCGTTTATGGACACAGGCCCACTGGTGCACCACAAGCAGCACAAGGTCTTGGCATTGGATCCTGTCAGAGGCATCTGTCAACACATCAGATATGTTTGTTTCACTATATGCACAATTACACAATAAAACCTTAACACTCAATGTCTGTTTCTTTCTGTATCTTTCTACCAATTAGCATTTTTTCAGGAATTCCCGTGGGTCCCGCGTGTCCTGGGGGATTCCCGCGGGATGGGAGTCAAAATTTTTAAGATGAACGGGAGCGGGCAGGAGCGGGAATAAAGTGAATGGGAGCGGGCTGGAGCGGGAATAAAAATGAATGAGAGCGGGAATGCTTTCTTATTTTTTCATTAAAAAAGCCTATGAAGTGAGTGGGATTGATTTTGAGTGGGAGTGGGCAGGATTGGGAGACATTCTTTTCAGGACGGGACGGGATGGGATTTGTTTCTTTTACTCCACTCCGGGACGGGACGGGATGGGATTTTTTTTCTGGGATTGGGATGGGACGGGAGTGAAAATCCACTCCCGTGTCATGCTCTACTACCAATAGAATTCTGCCAATCTGTTCAGTGACACATCTTCGTTTCAGGCTCAGCAAAGGGGAAGATGCTAGGATTGTGTGTGTGGCAGTGCAGGGGACTGGGGCATAATGGTGATGGTGGTGGGGGCCCTTTTGTGACCTTAGGGCCCTATATCAGTGTCTTGCCCCGATGCCCTGTTATTCCACCACTGTGTGTGTGTGTGTGTGTGTGTGTGTGAGCGAGCGAGCGAGTTTGTGTGTGTGTGTGTGTGTGTGTGTGTGTGTGTGTGTGTGTGTTTTTGTGTGAGTGTGCGTGTGTGTGTTTGTGTGTGCGTGTGTGATTGCACATCAGATGGTGAGGTGTGGCCGAGTCAGGCGTGTGTGTGGGAGAGGTCAGGTGACAGAAGGGAAGCCTGAGCCCAACTTCCTCTAAAATTCAGTCTGCAAGGAAAGGCTTGAAGTGAGGGCGTGATTGGGGATATATTTGAGCTCTCTCTCACCCGCAGATGGGGATGGTTGGCATCGGTGCGGCTGGCGAATTTGACCTCAGTGTCGAACTCTTTTGCTAGATGCCAGGGTCTGTGTATGGCAACCACCATAGAATACACAATTTTCCCGTGGAGGCCTTGGAACGACGGAGGAAAGTCACTGTTGACATGAAAATAAAGGGCATTAATTATTAGTTCCCTTGCATTTTCCACCTTCACCCATATTAACGACAGAAATTCTACAGACAGATCCTACCCATGCGGAAGTTGGACAGTAAAAGGAAACACGTGTTTTCCTGGAGGGAGAACGGTGTGTCCATCTGCTGTAAATAAACAATAGCAGTGATGTTAATTGCAGTTAGAGTGGTGGTTGGCAGACTGTAGTTGTAGTGTACCGTGATGTAAGTGTAGCCTACAGCCAGCTGCGCTTGCGTGTGCTGCGTTTTGTGAACATTTGCAAATTATGCTCAATATTTTACAAGACTCAAAGAAGCAAAGGGTGCACAAAAATGCAGCCAACACAACACCAGCTCAACAAATTGTGTTACATACATGTAAACTAGTTAAAACGCATTTTGCATCCTCTTACCATTGTTGCTTTGCAGTACAATGTTGTTCAGGTTGAAGAACTTCAACTCGGCGGAGTAGGTTCGTCTTTGCCTCCGTCCTCCTCCTCCTCCTCTGCGCCTTCGGTTTGCTCCGACTCCAGTTGTCGTTCGCCTACGACCACCACTCTGCTCGTGCCACAACACGTTGGCTCTACCTTTCATTTCGATCATGATGGTCTGGATTTTTGCTTCTTTGGTGAGATTAAACGACACTTGACCTGACATGACATCGCCACCCGAAAATGTGACTCTCGGGTTCAAGGCGTTAAAATTTATCGTGAAGTTTTCAAAACTCTCCCCGAACATCTTGGGGAAAATAATATATAGCTTCTATTTAATTATGAAACTATAGATCATCCACTCTCATAGCAATATTAACTGGGACTATACGTCGCTGCTGTTGTTGATCCTGTTAAAAGAACGATAATTGTTATGGGCAGGGCAATGTGTATGTTGCGCATGCGCATTGACTTTTGGAATGCAGAGGAAACCACACCCATTGGTTATCATCATCACTGGACAGATGGCACTACTGAAGACTGTCTAGAATGGCTATTGTCTACTGGAAATTACATTGATTTTTTCTGAGGTTAACTTTTTATTAATTTTTAACACACACACACACACACACACACACACACACACACACACACACACACACACACACACACACACACACACACACACACAACCGCCATCCTCCTCACATTAAAGCTAGATTTATGCTTCGCTCGCATAGAATCTGCGTCCGTCCGTTTTCTGTCTATGCGAGTCCACGCCCCCCTCTCAGAGGCTCTGCGCCCGTCGTCTAGCGCCTCGAAAAAATTCTAACTATCCGTCGGACGGACGCGGAGTACGCAGACAAAAAGGCACTATGATTGGTCGTCTCGCTACTTCCTTGTTCTGTTCTTGTGGCAGCGCAATGCCAGTAGTTTGCGAGAGCAGAGCTGTATTCTGTTAAAAACTGTATTAATGCCTTGTGTGTAAATGTGTGTAAATACACGAAGCTAAGCTAAGTAACAAACAATGCATCAGTTGAACACTCGTGGCACAATGCCTGCGGTTTTACTACCGTTCCTCCACCGAATGTAAACACACATCGGCAGAATCAACTGTCTTTACATGCTTGCATTTTCTGCTCGTGAAAACAGACTGGGTATGTCAAATAATGATACCACTGCATTGCCTTTGCAATTTGTGAGAAAATACCTAGCTAACCGGGATAGAAAGCAACATTGCTTAATAATGACCGCAGTGCTTACAATGTAGTGAAAGTAGCCTAATCGCGCAATTTCAAATGTGGCTGGCAACGAGACCTCGGACCTCGCAGAGCTCGCAGATGCATGAATACAAAATTGGTTCGTGGCCACTCCCACGCGACTTTTCACGCTCGCAGTTGCTGAAGTCTAATCTGACCTTAATTAAGTCAAGATCAGGGAGCATTAGAAATAAAGGAGTGGGCATTTTAGAATAGAGTAGAGTACTTTTATTAATCCTGAAGGAAATTAAGGTGTCTGTCACCTTACATAAATACACAAATCCAAACATATACAAAGAACTTATACACATAATTATACACATATAATTGCACATTACATCACATGCTCTCTCTCTCTCTCACACACACACACACACATCCCTACACAAAGTAAAGATAAACGTGTTCAGTAAACATAAAAGAACCAAAGTAGTTCTAATTATTGTGCATTCTAGAAGTCCCTCAGTTCCAAAAAAAGGGAAGGAAAATTAAGGCAGTTCACAGTAGCTTTTCCAGTGGTTGAGATAGTCCAGTAAGAATAAAAATGCAAAAGCAAAGTAGTTCACTGCTATCCCATGGGTAAGATAGGTGAGGTAGCTGAAGTGGGGTGTAGTGAGATAATTGTCCTGTGTTGGGCAATCCCTTAAAGCAGGGCTATTCAAATGGCGGCCCTTGGACAGCAAAGTCCTGGCCCCCCACAAGCCCCTTGAAATAGAGAATCGTTTTTCAGAATTTAGAGATAAAGGTATGGGTTCCGTTATTGTGCTGAAACGGGACACGGGACGTTAAAATACAGGAAATTACATCTAAGAAATGCAAAACTTTCTGGGGGAGGACCCCCAGACCCCCCACCTCAATGAAGTGTCCCATATTTTTTTGTTGTTGACAGTAAGCAAGTATAATACATACGTATAGTTCGGCCCCATTACTGCGAGGATTTTTTAAAAACTGGCCCTCGTTGACATTTAATTGAATACCCCTGCCATAAAGTGTCCAAGGTAGTGTAGGTGCTTGCTCCATGGGGTGGGGGTTGGGTGGAGTGTAGCTGTTCAGTAGAGAAAAGAATCGGGAGGGGGGTGGAGGGTGGTTTAAGCAGTCCAGTGACCAATGACGATCTTTAAGGGGGTTGGTCACCCAGTGGACAGTAATACAGAAAAATTGTACAAGGAAAGGTGTAACATAACTAAAGTCATTAAAGGCTCAGACATTTCAGACACAAAATGTCAGTTATCGGCCATAGTTTCTGGTTTTGCCCAATGGGTTAGAGTCAGTGGCGGAACAATTGCACACAGGGCCCCAGGGCAAAACACTGATAGCCCCCCCCCATACAGCCTGCAAAGGTCACAATAGGGCCCCCACCACCAATACAGGAGGGCCAGGAGAGCCCCCCCCCCCCCCCCCAGTTAGAGCTGTGTGTAGAGTTCCGAGTTAGCCATGTACAGTATCTAATATTTATCATCCAGTTGCTACGTAAATTCAAGCTCTGCCAGTAACTCTAAATTGTTTTTTTCACTGCTGTAAAGGCACAAAATTAAAGGATCCTTCTGTAAATTATTTTAAAATTCAAGACTGTCATTATTTAACAACATAAACATGGATGTGATCAGAGTGTATTGTGAAAAAGAGGCAGTGATGGTGATCCAAACATATGATTGATTAAAGAAAAAAACGTTCGATGGAAAGAAGGGACAGTTCAGAAAAAATTAAACCGATTTCTAAATTGTTGCCCTTTTCCAACAGTGAAGTCTGTTACATGACATTACTGACAAAATCCTAAGGACAAGGTACAGTACACACCCACCAATCACAAGGAGGAAAGGCACTACATCCTATAGCTATTTATTTCCTGGCTATTGCATACTTGCATATACTGTATGCTATTGCATACAGAATAGACATCTGGCGTTCCGACCCAAAAGCCTATGAGAGTGGACAAGAGAGCAGAGATTGAACATTTACTCCATTTATATTCTCACTAAACATATTTTGGTCACTAGGAGGCGCCAGGCCACTAGTTTCAAACACCATGACATAACCTGGTATTGGCCAATTACCACACTGAAGGGCCACAGTCAGGTGGTGTGTGGTGTGGCCACACGGGTGGCGTGTCGTCAAACTTTTAGTCAAATGTTATCCTTGAGTCACAATAAACGCGAACTTTTGACTATCACCCAAATGTACCATGAAGGCTCAACCGTAAGATTGTTGTAGGTAGTCTTAATTTTTTGAATGTTTCTAACATAAAAAAAATGCGATAACTGTTGATGCCATTTGGTTGAACAGAAGTAGTCCACAAATCTCTATGGTAGGGTTTGCATTACTGGCTGCATACCTTGCTCCTGAGGCGTGTGTGTGTGTGTGTGTGTGTGTGTGTGTGTGTGTGTGTGTGTCACAGGCACCAGGCAATGCCATCTGGGGAACAACCTTGCTGTAGCTACCAATATCTTCAGATTTACTAACAACTTAGCATGTTGGTTTTTGAGTATCTCAGAGCCGGCAGTTCAACACGAGTATATCCAGAGCCAGCCAACATAGATGTACAGTATATCCAGAGCGAGCCAACATGGATGTACAGCATCATAGTAAACAAAAAAAAACTACTACTGTGGGCAGAAGAAATGACTGAATGGCTCGTCTTGACTGAAGAAAGCCACAAGCCACATTGCCAAAGGAGCAAAATAGTTCATGTCGAGCCCGGCTGGTAACTGAAAAACGGCAGTGGTTAAAAATGTACCGGTACATTGAAATTGCCAACTACAGAATCACAGATAAAATCATGTTCTTGGGAAACCCAGGAGATGACTCATTGTGTGGCTTAAAAAAAAAAAAAAAAAACCTTGTGCTTTGCTACAATAGCACTTCCCAACACTTATCAGTCGCGCGCGCACACTCACACATTCTTATTCAGAGACGGCAAACCAAAGTTTGACTTTAAAATCTTGTTTTTTTTATTCAAAAGTCAAGGGAGTTTACATTTTTTCCAATCTGTTTAAACGCAACAAAAGAACAGACAACAGAACAAAAACACAACCCTATCTTTTTCAAATGACTAAACATGTTCCCTGAGGTATTAATACCTGTTGTAGGCTATTTGAACTGTAAGGCAGGGGCCTACACATTCAGTTGTAGTGATGTACACTGGAAAAAGAAAAAGAAAAACGAGTCTCATTCTGTAGCTTAATGGATGAAATTTCACCCACAACCATAGAACCGGTGTATGCAGCCCCTCCCCCAACTTTGATATTTTCTTTAATGTTGTACATGAATATCTGGAATGCCTGCCCAATAAAACCATAATGCGAGTCAGTGAAAAACACCAATATGGTGATTTAAATGCTCTTCCTCTGCAGTAAATTGAAGACCATTTCTTAAAAAAGTGACTCGAGTCAATAAAGTGCATCCATTGATTTAGAATAATCACCCACACATAAATGTCTGTTCAATATGTTGAATTTAAGGCCATCTTTAAACCAGTTACAAAAAAAAGAAAAAAAAAGAATAAACTCAGCATTCCAACTTACGCTTGGATGTAGGAACTGGCAGCTCGGCTAATTATGTGTAAAAGAGAAGATACATTTCTTGTGCGCTCTTCACATTGAGTTTGGTGTAATTACATTTCTCCCTGACGAGACACATTGGAGCAAGGAGGTACACATATGAAAGCCCCTTGTTCACACGCACACAACAGCCACAGTCAGCACAATACTGCAACTCTCAGACAGACACAGTAAAAAAATAAATTATCTGCATATGTTGCATAAATAGATGTACCTGACGAAGGACATCACTGCAAGCTTCATTTTGCTTTTAAAGGTGAAGAAACTACTGAATAAATACCCCCACCCCAGGCACGACCTACCATCCCCCCCACAACCAGGCGCCCAAGAGTAGCCTGGTGTAAAGCGATGAGCGAGGCCAACTCTGAGACGATTTGGACTGCACTCAACAGGCTGGGTGCCGCTCAACATCCTTAATACTGCCATACAGGGCACAACGGCCCACCATACACACATGCTGCTAATGATCTCACATGGATAAAAGTAATCATTGTTGCAGTCATACTCAACACAAATTAAACAAAAACACAGTCAACATAAAGTTGGTCCCTAGAGCTTTAGTGTTTACATAAAGTACCATGGTCTCTCGATCCTTATAAAAATAAATCCGTTTCGTTATATTATCTCAGCAGCAGTGTTGGTTCAGGGCGACCGCCCGCCCCTCCATAGTTCAGTATTCTTAAGTCCATTTCACCTTCACCTTTTGTGCATGTGCCTCCCATCTTCACACCTCTCTTCTTCAGCCTTCCCATTCTCCATTCGGCTCATCCTCAACTCCTCACCGGGATCTGAAGTGCCACGGCTTCGGAGTTCTTACTCATCTTTCCGGCGCGCCACACCAGCAAAGACCAGAAAAGGTTGACAAATGTCCAGATATTTCTCATTTAAGGCTTGGCGTTCTTCACCGAGACTGGACCCCGAGCGAGGACTTGATGTTCTCGTACACCACGTAGCTGATGCTGACGGCGGGGATGACTTTGAGGAAGTTGGGGGTGAGGCCCCGGTACAGGCCCGTGGGGCCCTCCGTCTGGAGGATCTGCTTGAAGAGCCCCGTCATGGACAGCTGGGGGCCCGTACTCTGTAGCGTTGCTGAAGGGGGACAGAACAGAACAGAACACAGGATACGGTCAGTTAAGGGCATCAGCAAGGAGGTCATTTTTTTTAAAAAAAGATTCATATCCATATACTACTGTATCTAGTCTCTAAGAAGAGAGGGAGAATATCAATCTTTTAAGAATGTCTTTTGTATTTGCCAATTATCTGTTTTAAAGGGCTGCTGAGAATATGGAATTTCCCTCTACAATGAAATAAATATATTCCAATACCGGTAATAATCTTATACATTTTGGTACCAACTCAAGGGAGTTCAAAGTACAGGCATTGTAATCACCTTGTGCCTGCATGCGTGTGCGGACCAGGGCCAAAGGATAGCTGGCCAATTGACCACAGGTACTGGAGACTGTTCCGCAGGCCAGGAGGACAAAGATGCCTGGGTCTTTACTCTCAGACCCGTAACGCTGCAGCCACGAGTTCTTCAGAGTCTGCAAAGAAGGGAAGGATGCCAGTTAGAAACCTGCTACCGTGTAATACGTTTTTCATTCATCTTGAATGTCTGATAAGTGACTGTTGTAGTTTGTTTAATGTATTGCCAATTTAGCAGCTGTGGTACAATTTCAAGTTACAATTTCAAACGTAACAATTGAATACACAGTAGTATTTACTACAGTATCTAGACAAACAGCCTTAAAAAGGCTTTTTATTTCTGATGACTGAATGAATGACTGAATGAATGTTCTTGAGAGTGTTGGTAGAGTGTGCCTACCTCGTAGATGGCCAGGTCGATGCCAGCGTAGGGGATGATGCCAAGCATGTTGGGCACATAGCCTTTGTAGAAGGCCCCCAGGCCCTCCCGCCGCAGCACCTGCTTGGCACAGTCCGAGATGCCCGCATACTGGCCCGTCTTCCTCAGCGCCAGACGGGTCTTCAGAACCTGAGCACAGACACAGGGAGAAAAGAATTTAGATCAAGTCTAATGCCAAGCTACAGTTAGAGAGGTAACTGTATTGGAATTCACGGGATGTCCTTTAACAAAACTCATTTCTGCACGTCATGTAACGCAATATCAGGCCAACATTGTCCTCCGTGCAAGTCGCTTGGAAAAGCATCTGCTAAATGTAATGTAATGCAATATTCAGCTGCGTTCTCACCTCCATAGGGTAGATGACGCTCTGGGCGAAGACACCTGCCAGGGAGCCGGCAACGAAACGCTCAGAGATGCCGATGGAGCCCTGGTTGCTTCCCATAATGCGCTTAATCTGATGGAGGAAGAGGCAAACACTCAGTGAGAACCAGAAATCACTGGAAAATTCAATGAGGTCTGTGTTTTGAGGCCATGGCTATGGTGTGAAATGAATTGAACAAACATCGTCAGGTGTGTACCTGTTCGTAGGCCATGAACTTGAGGGCCGTCTCGGGCGCGATCTTGATTACGTTGATGCCGTTCCCCCTCCAGAGCGCCCGGATGCCGCCCTCCTTGATCATCTGGGTCAGGCCGCTCATGATGCACATGTTCCCGCTCCGGGTGCCGTGGACCTGAGGGACAGGAGAGAGGAAGGATGGCCGTTTAGTCAACACGCTGGACAGCATTTCAAGCCAATTGTCAACAGTGGAAATACGTCTGCCGTTGCATCTAGACACCAGTAATGTTCCTGGGCTCATTGGGTGTTTTGGGGCTTTCAAAATCATACACCCTCATTCAGGTGATCCAGCTTGTGTCAGATCACAGTGTGTGTACAGATGGCTTCCTACATTAGAAAGGCAAAACCCCTTTTACACACAGTTAAATCGCACAATTCAGTAGCCTACTACAACATTGGCAATTGCCAGACTTAGGCCTCTTCCTCAAATCTGATCACGGTTGAGTTGGCACAGGCACTTGATGAACAAAGTCAAGCGTTTGGCAAAGTTGTAAAACCCCGCGTGGAGGTTGGTCGGTCAGTCCACCGTGTAATCTTTCTGGCCCAGATTAAACACGGCTGCTGACGCACAAACTGTCTGTCGCAACGGCACAAGTCCGACTTTGACCCCCCTCCGATCCAACTTTGACCAATGACGTCAACCGGCTGCTCATAAGTGTGAACTCTTCCGATCAATCAGAATTCAGCAGTGAGGGTGTGCAAGGCTGTTCTTGGCCCTGATTGGCTGTGGGGATTTACACAGCAGTTGAGGAACCACGTGGGTCCTCCTACCTCTCATTTCTCACATGCTCACACATTAACCAGCGTGTGTGTCTGGATGTTTACTTATTAACAAATGTATAGCTCTTAAGTAAGCAGATGCAGTTGTGCAATGTGCAGTATCTGCCTGAAATTGCTTTGCCCATTAAGACATGATGGCACAGTTACTCAACCAACCTACTTTCCCTAAGTGAAAGTCAGTTAGAAGAACATTACATATTGTGTAAGATGAGTGGGGTCAGGCGAGTGATCAGGACAAAAGGAAACAATAGGACTGCAAACATAAGATTAGGCCAATAGTGGCAGCAGTCTGAGGAAAACACCAGGTCCAATTTGGGCCAGGATGTTCCATCAGTGAGATATGGAACAGTGTGTGTGTGTGTGTGTGTGTGTGTGTGTGTGTGTGTGTGTGTGTGTGTGTGTGCGTGCGTGCGCGCCAGTGAATGAACAAACCTGTGCTTGAACCACTAAGGAAATATGTAAGCTTTTATGTGGTGCAGTTTACAAAGCTGTACCATGTGTTACTTTTATCTGATGAACAGAAACTGTCTAATGATGTAGGACCACCCTCATGGCCCTGTTCAGTTATCCACCCACCCATTCATCCATCCATCCATCCATCCATCCCTCACCTGCATGATAACCTTGAGGCGGTCCAGGGGAGCGGTGAAGGTTCGAGAGACGGCTCCAGCCCCTCCTCCGGCCACCAGGTGCCTCCACCACATGCCGGTCAGCTTCTCCTCCGTGGTGAACTCATCAGGAACCAGCAGGCTCTCGCCCACATCAAAGATCTAAAGGACAGGACGCAACACACACAATGTTTATATTTCTTAAATCTGCAGTGCCGGCATGTTATTACGTTTACCCCATATTAAAACATTGCCCAATATCTCTTAAAGACATATCTTCATAGGCTATAAATGGAGCGGGATAAACGGGACACCAAGATATTGGCCCTAAATGTCAGTCTGGCGCGTGTTAGCGTGGTTTAGTCATTGTAGCAGCCAGGGTACAAATTTACAACAGAGCGAGCCATTCCCAGTCCTAGGGCTATTACATGACCACTATCAGTGTCTCCTCTCTAACGTCACTAGTGGGGCGCCAAGCGTTCTACTGTGTCCATGGGGGCATTCAGTAGTCATACCCAGGCCCGTCGACAGGGGGGACAGAGGGGTCAGTTGTCCCAGGCCCTGGGAAATAAGGGGCTCAGAATTGGGTCCCTATTACATTGGGTAGGGGGGCCTTTCAGATGACTGTCCTGGGCCCTGCAAAAGCTGTCAGCGGCCCTGATCACACCAGTAAAAGGCCAAAGAGCCTACATGCCGTTGCATAAGATCCTCCCTGATTCTAGGTCAGCGAGAGTGAGACTGTGTGAAGGGAAGCCAGACATATGGCTATGGGTGGTTGCGACACAGCTCCACACCAAATGCAAAGGGCACCTAACCAGCCAAAAAAAGCTGATTGTGCAGCACTGCCATCACCATTTTGCAAATATTATTAGAATAAATATCACAAATATGGCAAGCGAGTTATGAAGATCAGGGAGTGGGCACAACCAAGCACACAGCCACTTGAGTCAAATCATTGAGTGACAAGTGGTTAACAGAGTAAATTGGGTAAATTGGCTGGGCTGGCCACAGTTCAATAAGTCTGGAGTACAGGTTGTTGTTGCTGCTGCTGCTACTACTACTACTTCTACTACTACTACTGCTGCTACTACGACTACTACTAGCAGCCAGGGCACTTAAGCAGAGAAGACAGACAGACTGGTTGAGATTTAATAGCGGGCACAGCGCCTCCCCCCAACCCTTCCCCTGCAAGGACGTCTCATGGCCTGGATCAGTATGTCCTCATGTCCCACTTCTTAGAAGGGGATATTTTGGGCTATTGTACTTCAGGTGTGTGGGGAGAAACTAGACTCCCTCAAGTCAGTACATCATCCCTGTAAATCTCTTGGCAGGAGGGTTTAAGAGTGTACCCAGCTCAAGGCCCAAATAAATACAACCCATTAGGATACCAACCTCTCAGACAAGGCCTACGATGGTTGATTCGACTGAAACTTGTTAATCTAGCAACAAATCAGTTGCTGATACGAGGCCAAAAACCACAGAATGCGGAGCATATCAGACGATTGCGATGCCGATGTCGGTGGCGTGTGTGCGCTTTAGCAAATATGCCAAGTTGCCAACTCTGGCATATCTATTTTGATGTTTTTACAAATGTATTGATTAATGTGCATTGTCCTAATCGAATAAGTTAATAATTGAGTGTTACCCACCGTTGAGTGCTTCCAATACAAAATGATCTCTGGGATGGACTCTTCCGGCTGCTGGGTGGGGCAGTTGTTCCAGTCATTCCAGTCAATGGTCATTGTTCCGTTCTTGTCCATGCTATAAAACAATGAGACAGCACCATTAGTGCATTGCAAGCAACCCAATCAATCGCTTAAAAGGATGGTATTTATAGTCAGTACTGAAGCCAAAAATAGCGTGCTCATCAAAATGTGTTAGGGTAAGAGGGCAGTCAAGAGCCTGATCATAAAATACAAATCAAGCTTTGCACTGTACAGCCAACAGGTAATTACATTTTCTGAAAGATTATTATGATGAGTGTTGAGATTTAGAGTGATTGCTTTGGCAGGAGAGGAGGAGTTGAGGCAAGCAAGTGAAACAGACAGGGCTGTTACTTACACATGGGCAGGGAACCAGAGAATGGTCCCTTCTGCCTGCAATAAGCACAAGCAAGAGAGAGACACACAGGGTCACCTCCGACACACAAGCAGACAAACAGACATAGACAGACACAGGCAGACACCCCCAGAGCATTAGGGGCTCAGTGTAAAGCAGCATAAGCAACAGCAGCAGCGTCACTTAAACACAATGCCAGAGGACTTAAAACATTATGCCAGCCAGAGGATTTACAAGCAAGTTACCATGGCCATTCATTAGCACCTGCTAGAGGTAGTACCACAGACAATGCTTTGAGGTTACGCAATTACACTCCCTCGATCCAAAAGCTCTAGAAAAGCTGAGGTGAACACAAGGATATGGACATTAGGGCTTAACGCACCTCCTCAGGACACCTTCCGCCTGCTGTAATGTGATGTGGACCCCAAGGTCTCGTAACGAATCCACAATCTCTTTGGCATTGATATTACCTGAAAATACAGAGAAAGCAGGAGAAGAAATTGTATTAACCAGTAAAAACAAATACAGTAAAACCCTAGATTTGAGGTTATATCCCAAAGAGTTTAGCGGCATATTTCCAGGATGCTTGTGAGCCATGCGCCAGCTGCTTACAGCTAAACTTGTTGCATTAACATGATCGGTATATGAATGGACACCATTGTTTGATCCCTTACCGGCATCCTTCTTATCCAGTGTCTTGAAGACGAGCTTCAGGTCCTTTTCGTGGTCTTGCAGGTAATGGACGAATTCCTCAAAGTCCAGTTGGCCATCCACCTCCTTCTCCTCCCGCACACTTTTCTGCAGGACAAAAGAAAGCAGGTGTCAGATTACAATAGGCAACACTTAGCTGGTGCTTTTATCTACAATGAAAGTTTGTCCAGGTTCAGGGTATTGTTACTTCCCCTGCATTGTCTGAGCTGTGTGTGTGGGGGGTAGGGTGCTTTGCTAAATGGGCATTTCAGCTTTGGCGGAGGGTTTAGGAGCCCACTGGTCCTACTGGTAACAGTGGCATTTACACCTGCAACCCTGGCCTGATCATACCCAACATAGCAGAAGAGTATCTTGGACACACACAATTTCCCTGGACAACCACGACCTACTTGACACCCAAATTCTGCAACAGGGTCCAACTGTTATCCAACTGCTCCCGTACACGAAAAGGTTGTGGCGAGAAGGTGGCTTTAATGTCATCGTATACATGACAACAGTAGGGTAACCAAGTACGCATCGGAGCATCTGAAGAATCGGGTCACATAGTAATCTAGAAAACAAGATGTCCTCTGACTCAATCATAGCCAGGGGTTGAGTGCCAGGTGTACTCTGGCTAACGCCTACACTGGCTCAGACCAGCTACTGCCATTACTTGCATTACCATTACACTTACTCTGATTTCATCATACAATCTGACTTGTGCCAATGGTCATCTGTGACCTTATCAGGGTCACCTGACTTCTTTTTGCATGAGACCTGTTAGAATGCCCCAGTGGGACCATCACCACCTTACTTTACTTGCCAGTCAGCATCTCCAGTTATACATGTTCACAGACTTTGCAGTTGTATCAGTTTCACAATTTGAGCTGTAATGAGACACTCTCACTGGCACACTTCTGTTCACATGCAAATCTGTGTCAGGAGGAGACAATGAATGAACCACCGTCTGCACTGGGACTGACCAGCTGCTGTCCACGAGTCAGCTACTTTGGCAGCCTGGGTGAGACGACCCATATCACGGATGTAAAGATAGATGTTCCCTCTCTGTGCCAATCCAGGCCACACAGCAGTGTCTTTCACACCTACCATTGCCAAAACCAGCCAGAGGCTGTCTCACATACTCAATGTCTTGCAGTTTAAATGTAATACCACACAAATGGCGGGGTGCAACACGTCCTGACAGTTCATTCAATTCAATACTAATTTCTACCACCTTGGGAAATTAATGTCAACAGATGCACTTTGAGAAGTTAGTGCAATTCAACCTTCCAAATACCTTTCACATTCAAATTCATACAGGCTTATGGGAGCTCGAGACGTCTGTGCGCGCCAATACCAGCGACTTGGTAATATTAACCACGAATGAAGCTGCACAGTGACTACCGGTACGCTGTATCGGTGCTTCAGTTTAGAATTTCTACACACTGTCAATTTTTTAACAAGCCGTTGCGCGCGTCATTTCCCATTTGCAGTGCTACCAAGCTAGCATCGCTACCATTTGCTTTACATCAAACAGGACGTTCTTTTGACACTCAAAACATAAACAACTCAATTGCATTTTAAGTGCAATTGTCGTTTATATACAGATCAACAATGTCAACTATACAACACAAGCAAAGAGCAGATCACCAAGTAAAGACGGCAAACATTCAAAAATCGGAATAGCATTCCATATTCGGGCATTGGGAACAGGGGAAGTCGATGCATTTCACAAGAAAGCCAACCCACAACCACTGACCGTGTGACTCATGGTTAAGCAACGAGCTGAAACTAGCATTTCAGCTAAAAGCCGAAAACGGTGAAAACAAACCACCAGATGGCAAAACCAGATATGTACTAATATACAAACAATAACGACACACACATTTTAAGGTCGTTCTTTACCTTTCTCCATTTCTGGTACGTAGAAAATTCTTGAGATGGGAGGAGCACGCTTAGCTTGAAAAGCGATTTCAGCTCGGATGGAAGACGATTTGACTCGAAATAATCAACCTCGATTGGATCCGAGTTGGAAACAGGCACGTAAAGACAAAGAGACAACATTTTAAGTGAAAAAGTAAAAGTATGCACAATAAATAAATAAATAATATACGACGGTCCTCTTTCGGCGCCGTGGAATACTGAAATGCCGGTAAGGAAGTGAGTAGCACATGCTATGAATAGCGAACAGCCACTCCCACACATTCGTCACAAGAGGCATGGTACATTCCCATTGGTTCATTACTTCAACGGTTAGCTCTGAGCGCCTTCGAGGCCTTTGTTCTGTGCCAAAATGCCAGCACTCTGCCCTCTTGCACAAAATCAATCAGGGATTGAGCTCTGTGCAAGATTTTTTCTTTGCAAAATCTGGATAGAATGAAAGGAGAAGGCAACATAGCCTTACCTCTTATATACCAACATTCGTATTTGTATGACAATGTGGTAGCATACAATTACAATTGGTATTGATGGGCCTATTGATTACTACCACCACTAGGCCTATTACTACTTGCACGCCTACAACTAGGGCCTAGTCCTACCTATTATTAATAATAATAATAATAATAATAATAATAATAATAATAATAGATAAAGAAGAAGAAGAAAAAGACAAACACAACAGCATGCGTATTTCCAATAAGTGTATCTGCTTCAACGGGATAACACACACAGCAAGCAAGATTTTCCCAGTAGCCTCAAGGACGCCATCCTGTGCAGTATCTCTGCTCATATGTATCACCTTACTACAGGTCCATACAAGCAACTATGTGATGATGAACATATGGGGAAATGTTATAGGCTTTGATAGCTTCTGAATTTTGAATTGAGGAAAAAAAACATAATCAGGACTGCAGACTCTCAATGTAACCCATCGCCTGGTTATCTTGAGTGTTCAAGGTGGTGTAGACTACCTTTGTTGGGAAAAAAGATCCCTAAATTTGTGAGTGAAAGAGAAAAAAAGACCCCTAAATTTGTGAGCGAGTCTGAAGAGTTATGTCTTTTGTTGTCGTTTAACACTGCCAACAAATTCTGCCTCTGTGATGTGGGCTATTGTATTGGGGTAGGGCAGTACATTTTCTTTGAGTTGAGAGGTTTGCTCCCTCAGTCTTTTTGAGTGATAATGCCCCATCAGTAGTACAAGGACTCCTATGGAAATGTAAAAATAAGTTGTTAGTGAGCTAGCAGATAGTGATTTGCCAGTCTACAAAACATGAGAAAGGAGGTACCGTAATTTCGCTATACTCACAACAACAGCCAAACTTATATAAATAAGCATAAGGTCAATTATAGGCCTCATTTGATTGGATCATGCATGCACATGGCATGGATGCACTGTATATTTGTAAAGCGTTCCCATGCAGATGAGATGCTACACTATTGATAGGGGCTCTCTTGCAGAACATGATGTTGTAAAAGGCAGCACTCATGACTTGCCAGGAATGCTTCAGGCCCATGCCCTGTCAAACCTCCAAGGCTGATCAGTACAGTGCCCGCATATGCGACCTATGTCACAGTTGCTCGCTCTCTCTCTCTCTCTCTCTCTCTCTCTCTCTCTCTCTCTCTCTCTCTCCTATTTGTTTGCACCCACCTGCATGGTTGTGTGTTCACATCCCCAACCAAATTACATATAGTACATGTGTGTATGAAAGCCAAGCCAAATTAAAAGGTATTTGATGTAACTTCATTCACTGACAAAAGTCCAACAATTACTATACAATATAAAAGTGTACTATTTGGTTGGTTTTAAACAAAGAATCCTTTGGGAAAACAGGCATAATCACAAAATGCTGAAATTGAGAAAATGTACTTGGTTGGTAATCATCAATGTTTGTGATTACTTTGATCAAGGTTTCAGTGAAACCACACTGCAACTGACAAAGCTTATATGGGGTGTATTTTCTGACAATGCAGACTTTGATGAGGACGTTTTCTTGGATAATACATATTTTCACAGGCCTGATTTAAAATATGACTCGTTTCATGTCACAACATAAATTACCTGAATTCGGAGGCAAAATATCAACTAACCATATAAGAATACCCCCTCCCCACCACCGCCACCATAATAATAATTGTCTATATTTTTATTGTTTTATTCAAGTTTCACCAAAAATGAAGTACAAGTAACCCTCAAAGACCACCAGAAATGATGGTCCACCACCACAAAATGGTGAACCACCACAAAACCACTCTGATTATAATGTAACATTTATTGTGTTTGAGTACAGCACCACCAACACCATGCATGATGATGACCCCATACATTCACACAGTGCTGCTATATTTACTAAACTTGTGCCACCCCATGTGTGTGAGTTGGCGAGTGGTGAGATGGCCCCCCACGTTACAGGGGCACCACGGGGGAACATGAGGCCTCAGCTCAGCCGTGCGGCCAGACACCCAGGACCTCATGATGGATACCCGAGCCTCGAGCAGGGCTCTCCTGCTGCTAATTTTAGCACGTCACTCACACACTGAAATGCACACAGGGAGACATGGGAACAGGCTGGGACACGGACGAGAGGCAGGGGTCAGCCACCCTGTCAGCCAGTTCTTCACACTCATACACGCAGAAGGCCACAGAAGGTGACAGCTAGAGAGGGAAACTGAGGCCACTGTAGTATTAGGGCCTGTAATAATAATCAATAAGTCACTTGATCATTAATACCTTTATAACAAGGTCAATGTTCTAGACATAGTCGTTTCTACTTACTTGCTTGGTTGTTTTCGTTGTCTCATCTTTGTCAAAAGACACTGAATGTCAAAAGTCATCTATTACTCTCTATCTAATTTCCTTGCCTGAGCGAGCATACCAAAGAGGCTTCTTGCCAGTTGCATGGTATTCGACCAAAATATTGTTATTATTATTATTCAAAAGTCTATTTTGTGTTTATACTCTTGTTTTTTGTTTCAAAATGTGAATGTCGCTTATTGCAATAGTTTCTTTTAACTGTTCAGTAAGATTGGTTATTGTTACAGGCCTGCTAGGGCATTCCTGTTTCCTTCAGGGAGCCATAAAGACTTGGGTCAATTTAGATAATGTATCAATGCCATTGTTGAACGTACATATCACCCAATGTATGGTTTCATAACACTTACACAATGCCAATATACTGTATAAGGAGGGCATGTTTTGCTGCAAGATGTACTTATTTTGTGCCCTCTCTGTTAATGTGTTAATGACACACTGTCGGGTGGCATTAACCATCAACAATGTTATGTAAACCCTTGTAGTCAGTAAACAGCAGCGCTGAAATTCATGCTTATCTTCCGTCTTTGCACATATACCAATACGTGCATCAAAACATCAAAACAGGTCACCCAATTGTGCTCCACAGGATTTGATATTACCCACAGTAAATATGCCCCCCCCCTCTCCCTGTTGACCCCCTTTGTAGCAAGGTCAAGTTCCAAAGTCAGTTGTAACGCATGCCTGCGTTATGTGTTTGACCCCGCCAATGTTGTTTTGATGTCACCAGCAGGTACGTACGGGTGACTGTCTGACGCAGAACTGATAACCCCTGCAAAAGGGCATCTGAAATTAGGGGAAAACAGGATGCTGGTCTTCTGTATCTCCCGCTTTATTGCCCAGCAGGGGGGTCCAATAGACGTCACCCAGTCGGGGACAGTAAAAAGGGACAAGAAGAACACCTTATCGAAGGGAATTATCACCTCCAGGTGCTGTCTTATCATTTTACAGCTTCCCCTCGTTCAGATCATGAATGAAAAACACTTTTGCTAGGTCTGTTTTCATTCTGCACGTAAATTCATTCAGAAAAACTAACCAAGACTAAGACTAAAAAACACAAGCACGGCTATAGGAGGCAAAGGACTTATGAGATTTCACATGAAGACACTTGCCATGAATATTCATTCCACAGTGCAGGAAAATGTATTTACATACTGTACATGTTTTTCCTTTCAATAATACACCATGGTTTGCATGCAAGATATTTAACAGGAAGAACATGATAAGCATTGCATGGCATCAGGGAAAGAAGAGCAAATTGTAATTCGTAGCAACTTGACAGGCTGCCCTTTGGTTCTATCAGGCCTATCAATAATAACGGGGGCCAGAAATATATTCTTTCATATGGGGCCCTGTGGTAAGTGGTGGCCCTGATGCTAAATGTTTGTTATGTAAACACCTGTGTGTTGAATAGCGTTGTAGCATGCTACCAAACGGCACTAGTAAATCAGTGAGGCGCAGTGACACAACACTATAACTCTGAGACAGAAATAGGAACGTCTGGTCATTAAGAGTCCTGCCAACTCCATGTACCCACATGCTTGCCAGGGACTGCAGAGCAACTGGTCCTTATACACAGATTCAACACATGAGTTAGAGGTCAATTAGCAAATTTGGGGCCCTTTAGATGAGGAAAACATGATATGCCAAACCATGATACCATGATATTGGGAACCTTTTAAAATGGGGGGGCATCTCTGTGTTTGACTGCTGTTGGGCTGTTGGACTAATGTTCATATGTACTGGTGTCAAAGACAACCATCCTATTTTTGTGCAGGATTATACACATATTCATATTTTATTAACCTTACACTTTATTGCATTTCGCACTACAGCAAAATTATTGGAAAATTCAAATGACATCAACAAGCTTACAAAAAAGGTCAACATCAGTGGACCATTCTGTAAACTTGCAACCTTTCAAAGAAAATAGAGCGGTGATGTACATTTGAAGTTAGTAGATTGTTGAGGTAACTAGGCCTACAGTATAGTTTGCCAACCAATGCAGGTACATTTGTACCTGGAATTGTTCATAATAATGCAACACATAAATGAATATCACTTGAGTTGACAGCAGAGTCTTTGATTAACATCTACCATCATTTAACTTTGCACGTTTGATCTTAAACTATCAGTGTCACAATGAAGTGTAAACTGTAAACACTAATATTCAAATATTGAATATTAACCATGTGACTTGAATTTCTGGATCTACTGGCCTAAGAAAACAAATACGACTATTAAGTGTGTGTGTGTGTGTGTGTGTGTGTGTGTGTGTGTGTGTGTGTGTGTGTGTGTGTGTGTGTGTGTGTGTGTGTGTGTGTGTGTCTGTGTCTGTGTGTGTTTGTGTTTAAAACAGTGTGACCGTTAGTATTAGCCAAAGACGCCCTTTGTAAAAGATCCTACATAAACCCAAACATGCATCATGTTCAAATGAATGTCACATGCCTGCCTACGTCCGTCCCACCACAGCACAGCACAGCACAGCGTAGTCATTGCCTTGGCCACCAGCCACCAGTAGAGGACGTCATTCGGAGGCACAGATCAGGGGAGCATTAAACTAATTCTGAGGGAATGGGCCAACTTCCTCACTGAAGTGCATCATCGCAAGGCTTGATAGCTCTGGGACATATTCCAGAAAGCAGGGTTAGTTGGTTACCTAACGTTATCTGGAGTAATACAAGAGGCCTGTGGCTTTGTTTTGATTAGGTTAGATGTATACAAATCACCTTTAGACTAGAGGGTATGGATGGATCTCTGCTGCAGAGGATTTTCAGTAAGCCCATCACAACCCCTGTCAGCTCATGACAGCACTTCATGTCGGTGGGGGGTTATGCTGTGATACATGTAAGCTAAAACAAGTATGTGTAGGCTAAGGTTCCACTACAAGCCAGCCACTAGAACAGTTTTTACCCCACTCACTACCAGGGACGGTTGCGTTATTCAGGATAATCACAGCACTATGGAAGTCTCATGAACACTGACATACATGTACTTCTTCCTTGTTTATCACAAAGACTGTGAGATGCCTGAGCTGGCCCTGTCCCGGGATACCTCTGTGTGTGTGTGTGTGTGTGTGTGTGTGTGTGTGTGTGTGTGTGTGTGTGTGTGTGTGTGTGTGTGTGTGTGTGTGTGTGTGTGTGTGTGTGTGTGTGTGTGTGTGCGTGCTGTGCAATCCACTTTTTACTGGACTGTGAAGTTGTGATGATCGAGAAATTATCACTCCTATCATTAGTAATGTTTTTTGTATTTTTAATGTCTCCATGCACCTTACCAGGATTTTTGTTCTTTGCTCAGTAGGCCTACTATTTATGCATTAGTTTTTATTGCCTCTACATCTCAATACTATTGTAGACTTATCTGTGAACACTCATTGCTTCTTGGTCATGTTAAACCCCCCTCCTGACTTTGGCCTTGTGAAGATGCTTGTTGTGTATGTGTGTCTTGAAATGTCTATCCTCACTGCCATGATCAAGACTAGGAAATGCATTTTCAGACACACATGGTGAAAGGCCGCCCCCTGTTGGAAAATTCTTTGCTGTGTACTAGAAGGTCGGTTGGCCCACAGACCCAGGTCTGTGGGTTCGCCCACAGACCCAGGTCTGTGGGTTCGCCCCAGAGCCATCTAATAACAGAGTTGCGCAAACCGGGGACCAGGAAGTCGGTTGGTGATGTGATTCGCGTAGATTAAAATGTTTCTTAACAGTAAACTTCTGTTCGTTGGAAACTAACACAGAACCATCACATACCAAACAAAGATTACGTACACACAAATTACATTACCTTTACCACATTTTCTGTGTTCTACCGCCACCTCCTGGAACTAAGTAACTTCTAATAGAACTAAAGTCAATGGGGATTTCCATGTTAACGCTCCGTGAGGCTCCATGAGAGCCGCCATTGCTGTGGAAAGATTGGTCCATAGAGGTCTATGGGAGTGGCGTAACTCTGATATTAGATGGCTCTGGTTCGCCCCTTTTCCGTTTGATTGACAGCATAGTAACCAAATGGTAAGCGGGACGAAGGGCATACTTGGGCCAATGAAGACAGCGATATTTAGGGGGCGGGACTGCGGCCATTACGGACGCAAACGTTGTTGTGGGAAGAAGAAGCCGATTCCAGAAGCCATTACGTTGCGCAGCTTAGTCGAAAAAAACTTACTATTTTTGCGTATATTACGCACGTCTATTATTTTTTACACAGATATTGTTTTATAAAGCTATGGCGTCACAGGCAAAAAAGAGAAAAATGAATTTTTCAGAGAGAGAGGTTGAGATCATTGTGGAGGAAATGGAAAAACAAAAACACATTTTGGTTAACCACTTCAACGCTGGCGTTACCCACATCGCCAAAAACAATGCATGGATTGAGATACTGAAGCGCGTAAATGCTGTGACTACTTGTCAACGAGAATTAGCCGAGGTTAAAAAGAAGTGGTCCGATCTGAAGACCGAAGTGCGTCGGAAAGTGGCCCAGGCCCGAGCAGCCATGGAGGGCAACGGGGACTGCACTTCGGTGCCCGTCATCCTGACTTCCATGCAGCAGAGAATATGCAACCTGCTAGGAGAAGCCACAATCATCAGCCTTCCCGCCGGCGACGCGGGCGCAGAGATCAGTGTTCCTGTAGCGATGAGTTCGGCGGCTACGGTAACACTCACGCAAAGTAAGTCAATTGCGTTAACGTACGCTAAAAGAATAGGCCTTGCGGGAAATGCGTGGTGAAACGTAGAAAGCTACTACGACTGTCTGACAAGGAGGGAGGAGGTTGCTGCAGTAGCCTACTTGTTGAATGAATGATGAAGGCTGAGACCTGAGTGTGAGTTTAGCCACTGCACTGATACTATTTGCTGTGGAAATATAATGAAATTGTCTCAAATAATGAAATGGAGTAGTAGACAACTACTACAAAATGCATATGCAAAGTATAATTGGGTTCATTGGTTTGTATTGCATAGTATGTTAGGAGGAGACATAGGTTACAGTAGAATAGGTAGAGGTAGAATAGAGGAAGGTAGAGATAGAATTACCTCCACCTTAACACCTTTAAAAAAAAAAAAACGTGGTTATCTCTGCTTTATGGTAATGTGGTGTCCCATTTTTGTTTTGTTTAATAGCAGACATCCAGACTGGGACAACAGCCTGTGAAGTTAAAACTCTTGAAGGTAAATGTTCTACTCTGCATGTCTCAGCGGGTCCAGAAGGCAAGCAATTGGGAAAACTGATCAGCTGATCAGCTTAAAATAGCTTATGTCGTGTATTATTACCAAAGCATTTTAAATTCATATCAGAGAACTGTGGCAACACAGGCACGTCAAGCCACCAGACCAGACGGGCCTCTAAAGCAGGATCATGCCAATAGAGTGATAATAAAGAGATACCAAAAAACTTGTTGCTTTCATTCCGATGATGGCCTCCCATTTGGGCCAGGATTACGTTTTTGGTACCAGCTGCCACTTAGCTGTCAAGCAGTATATATCAAGAGTCAAACACATCTACAAACAAAAAATAAAAGTTTATTTGCTGTCTCATGATAAAACTATGTGTGTGCATCATGCCCATGCAGCAAATAGCCCATCATTACCACAAGCCAACTTGCAAGCATTGTTTCTCCCGTTCTAACCACAGGGAGAACATTCATATGCCCATCTAACCACATATCTCATGAGGATGATTCATTAACCACAAGAATGTTGCATGGTGTGGCTTTAAACTACATGGGTGGCAATGCAGTTTCCTTTATAAGTTGTCAGGGACTGAATGAATAGGGGCACTATTATCAAGCAGAACGAAGTTGTGTGTGTGTGTGCGACTCTTCTTCGCGTACTGTCGATCAGACGAGACCACCTATCACATGCTTCAACCATTTCGATACAGTATCTCAGTATCTGTGTGTGTGTGTGTGTGTATGTGTGTGTGTGACTCTTCTGCATGTACTGTCGATCAGACGAGACCACCTATCACATACTTCAACCATTTCGACACAGTATCTCAGTATATATATGTGTGTGTGTGTGTGTGTGTGTGTGTGTGTGTGTGTGTGTGTGTCAGACTCCTCGTGTGCTAATCAGATGAGAACACCTACCACATATTTCAGTATGCGTAGAAGAGACTGTGTGTGTGTGTTCGTGTGTGTGTGTGTGTGTGTGTGTGTGTTTGTGTCTGATTCTTCCTCATGTGCTCTTCAGGTGAGACCACCTACCACACGCTGGAGGACGGCATGGTGGAGTACTGCACCACGGAGACGCCGGTCACGGTCACCACGGAGACGCCGGTGGAGGTGCTGACGGCCGCGGCGGCGGTGGGGGTGGCGGTTCAGGCCGAGTGCGGCGTCGGTGGCGGGGGTGTGGGCGGCGGCGGCGTGAAGCCTCAGGAGCTGAAGAGCCGCATCGCCCTCAACTCGGCCAAGCTGCTGCAGGAGCAGCGCGTCACCAACCTGCACGTGCGCGAGATCGCCCAGCACCTGGAGAACCAGAACGACCTGCTACAGGTACAGAAGCCTAGAGTACAGTGAAGTAGAATAGAGTATCGTAAAGTAGAGGATAGTGGAGTAGAGGAGAGAGTATTAACAATCAAGTGGTATTAACTTGAGAGCTCTCCAGCACCTGGAGAACTTGAAGAACCTGCTGCAGGTAAAGAAGCGTACATAAGAGTAGAGTACACTGGAGTAGATTGAGTAGTGGAGTGGAGTAGAGTAGAGTAACGTGTATAGAAGAGCAGAGTAGAGTAGAGCGTATTAACGAGCAAGTGGTATTAACTTGAGAGATCTCCAGAACCTGGAGAGACGCGTCGAGAAGAGTAGAATAGAGTACAGTACAGTACAGCACTGCCCTACAAAGAAAAAGTACAGTCAACCTTGATTTTAGACTGAAAATGGTCTTCATTGAACCTCCTTTGTCTTGTGGGAAAACCTTATGGTCCAGATTTGTCCCGTTTCAGAGATATTACTATTTCAAATTGGCAGTAACCACAATATCCAACCCGATACCAAGGTTTGAAAGGCATTTCCCTCAGTTTCAAAGTTGGTGTAGTTACAACAAACTGCCTTTTGTAGGGCAGAGTAGAGTATAGTGGAGTAGGGTAGAGAGTATTGACGATCAAGTGGTATTAACTTGAGATCTCCCAACACCTGGAGAACCAGAACAACTGCTACAGGTATGGCTCGGAATGGCCAAAGAATATGAAGGATGATACATGAATGAATTGTTCAAATAATAGTAGTAACGATACTTATTCATGAGTAATTGGTTCAGTGTTGGTGCAACTGAACTGTTTACATTTTGATGTCCTGAAATGGCCAAGATGACATTAGCTTTACTGTATGCACTAACCCGACACTTCTACTCGGTTTTTCGGTATATCATGCACCTTTGGCAGTCGGGGCCAGGGCGACTGCATTGGCCTAGTTTCTCCTGAAATTGACTCTTGTTTTGCCTCCCTGCTCCACAGATGATCCGGCGTTCGCAGGAGGCGCAGGCGTGTGCCCAGGAGCGGCAGGCGCAGGCCCTGGAGGGCACGCAGGCCGCCCTGCTCGCCCTCATCCAGATGTTCCGGCCCGCACTCAAGGACCTGCGCAAGTACCTGCAGGGAGCAAACAACACCACGGGGGCAGCAGGGAGCACGCCAGGGGCAGAGGGTGGAGGAGGAGGAGGAGGAGGAGGAGGAGGAGGAGGAGGAGAGGACAAAGCTCCTGCCCCTGCCGCTGCCACTGAACAGACAGAGGATGGATAGTAGACTCAAGGATGTGTGTGTGTGTGTGTGTGTGTCTGTGAGAGAGATATTTTGTGTATACTGTACAGTATTTGAATAGGGTTTGCAATTGTAAGCTGTTACTGTGTGTGTGTGTGTGTGTGTGTGTGTGTGTGTGTGTGTGTGTGTGTGTGTGTGTGTGTGTGTGTGTGTGTGTGTGTGTGTGTGTGTGTGTGTGTGAGAGAGAGAGAGTGAGAGTGAGTGTGCATGTGCGTGCGTGCAGACGCACATGTACACGTGACGTGCATGTGTGTATAAATTAGCTTCAAGGAAAATTGCTTTTGTTAAAAATAGCTCTTTCATGTACAGAATTTTTAAAAGTGCTTTTTTGATCTCATCTGTTTGGGGTCGAGTCGAGATGTTAATATGCAGTATATGAGGGTACTGTTAGGCCCATGTTGTACAGATTATTGGAGCTGTAAACTGCAAAGAGTTTTATTATGCAGGACTTTGGGAGTGTGTTTGCTCACCATTTGGGCCCATAAAACCTTACATGCCATGTTAATGGTGCACCAGAGCTGTGTTCTTCTCACACTTGCATAGTCTTACTTTGATGGTGGGTGACACTTGATGGTTTCAAACTGTCAGCAGACTGCTATGCCAGATAAAACTGCTACAAAACTGTTGTATGAAAATAAAACAGCCTTGCTTTGGCCTTATTTTTTGTTCATAAATGGCAGCTTGTCAGAAACCACTCAACCAGAGGTTTATACCATATTTTGCGGACAATAAGTCAAATCTTGGTAGAATAGAATGGTTATTTCCATTAAAAGTTAAGTCGCAGGAAAAATATGACTTATACAGTTAGGGCCATAAATACTTGGACATCTGCACAATTTCCATCTTTTTGGTGCTGTACACCATCCCAATGGATTTGAAATGAAACAAACGAGATGTACCTTAACAGCAGACTTTTAGCTTTAATATGGGGGTGTTTGCATCCAAATCGAGTGAACTGTGAAGGAATTATGACGTTTTCTATCAGTGCCACCCCTTTTTAAGGGACCAAAAGTAATTGGACAGTGTAGTATTTATACATCAAACTTTAAATTTCTAATTATTTGGTTGCAAATACTTTCCAGTCAGTTACAGCTTGTAATGTATAATCCATAGACATCAATAGACACTGGGTTTTATCCCTGGTGATGCTATAGTGAGCTCTATTGCAACAGTCTTCAGTTCCTGCTTATTCTTAGGGTATTTTCCCTTCAGTTTGGCCAGCAGCAAGTGAAATGCTTTCTCAACCGTACTCAGGTGAGGTGATTGACTGGGCCATTGAATAATATTCCACTTTTTTGGGGTAGAAATGGCTTAGTGGCTTTCAGATGAAGCTTTGGGTCATTGTCCATCTGCACTGTGAAGCATTGTCCAATGAGTTCAGAACCATGAGGTTTAATATGGCATGATAATATAGCCTGAAAATCTTCAGAATTCATCCTTTGGCTTTTGTCGGTAGCCCTCATCATCAATAAATACAAGGGGAAAATAGTATTGACAGATATGCATGCCCACACCATGACACTACCACCACCATGATTCACTGATTGGGTGGTGTACTTTGAATCATGAGCAGTTCCTTCCCTTTTCTATTCTCCTTTCTTCCCATTACCCTTGTACAAGATGATGTTTGTCTCCTCTGTCCATAGGATGAAGCTCAAGACCTATAGTGTTTTTAAGACGTTGTTTGGCAAAGCCAAATCTGGTATTGATATTTCTGATGCAATCAATAATTTACATCTTTTAGTGAACCCTCTGTATTTCCTATGGTGAAGTGTTCCTGAATGTTCTTGATTTTTTTTCTTGATTGTTGCCATGGACATGTATCCACCGTTCACCTGGACACTGTTCTACATCTGGCTAACTGTTGGGAGATGGCTTTTTGTTCAAAAGATACAGAATATTGTTTGTCATCCACAGCATTTGTCTTCCATGTCTGCCAGGTAATTTGGTGTTGCTCTGGTATTTTTTTCCCCAACATTCTGAACTCTTGAATTAATCATATTCAATGTTTCCCCATCTCTCAAGTGGGGTTGTTCTGTTTTTTTTTTCAACCTTATGATGGCTTGCATCACTGATGGTGACAGGTGGACTTTGGATCTCATGGACATTCCGTAAAATTATATGGAAATGCAAATGGAACACTTCAAATGAACTCTAAGACCTTGTATTGACTTCTTGGTGATGGTGTAGTAAGGGAATAACACACATCTGACTGGAGAATAGCTGAGAAGCCTACTGTCCAATTACTTCTGATCCCTTGAAAAGTGGGCAACACAGACAAAAAACGTTGCTATTTCATTCCTGTTAATGCGATATGGATATTAACACCTTCACATTAACGCTAAGAGTCTACAGTTAATGCACAGCTTGTTTGTTTTATTTCAATTCCATTGTGGTGGGGTATAGGGTGGAAAATGATGATAATTGTGTTGCTGTCCAAATATTTCTGGCCCTAACTGTAGTCTGAAAGATGTGGTGTCATGCAGATGTACTGTAAATCCTAAACACAAACGTCATCATGGGAAACAAATGGTACCAGAACCATTGTTGTACCTGAACTAGTTCCTAATTTGGGCAAATGTGAACTGAACTAAATGCACCTTATGTTTAACAGGGTGCCACATTTCCTTAGTATTCATGTGAAAACCCAGTCAGATACATTGCAAACGGCCCTAATAATATAAGATGACATCTAACACAGATATTTTCAATGTTCTGATAATACATAATGGCTATATGTGGTGTTATATTGGCTTTTGCCAATGATATTGAACAATACATGTATACTGTAGCTTGCTACAACCTCTTGCAAAAAAGAACTATGAACTAGGTCATTTTTGGATCCATGAAAACTATTAACTACAAACAACAATTATGAACTATGAACAAACTTGTTTATTTTGAAATGTGTGAATTGAAGTTTGAACTAGTTCCTGTCCCAATTGTCCCAACTCTAACAAGAACTGCCTCTGCTGGCCTGACCTGTCATTGCAATAAGCCCATACGACTTTGTTGCTGACGACCAACGTTGACGGAACCATGTGAGCGAGAACTTGTTGTCACGATGTGGGTGTTATTAAATACAGCGCATTTGCAGTCGGCCACAAATATGAACGAGACGATGAGCTCGCACCGGTTTGCTCTACTAACACACCACGTGTGAGGAGTGGGGGGACAGGCAGTGAGGAGGAGCTGAAGTGGGGACCTGCGCAAACTTGTGTAGAGGTGTGAGACAAGACCCATATACACACGTGAGTGAGTTGTTGACCAACCAGTTCATGGGCGCGTGACCTCGGAGGCAGTCCGCCGACGAGCGTTGAAGGGGATAAGCAACTGCAGAGGTTGCAAGATCTGACTGCAGCCGCATTCATCCCGCGATAGTTTTACACCATGTGAAATGTCACCTCGTCAACGCAACGTCGACGAAATTTCGAAGTTTGACAGGAAATCTAACCGTCATGCAGCATTTTCCATCCAGGGTGCATTGCTGTCTAAATGCGCATACATGCGTTGACACATCTCGAATGCACCTAGTGTGTGTTGCAGGTTTTGAAGACAATGGCTCTTTCTCAAAGCCTAGGCCAGTGTCCTTCCAAGTGTATCAGCCTAATTAGTCACGCCCAGTGATTGGATACCCTTTATTAGTCACACCCAGTGATTGGATATTCTGTAGAGTTCACCAAAAAGTATCCAATCACCGGGCGTGACTAATTAGGCTGATACACTTGGAAGGACACTGGCCTAGACTTTGAGAAAGACCCAGTGTGTGAGTAGTGTAGCCTGCATCCTTGTCCATATCTGAAAGCACCAAATTGCTTTGGATTATTAGAGCATCTGCCGAGTGTAATGCCATGATTACAATAACGCAGGATAAGATGATTTTGAGTGTGTGTACATAAAGAAAACTTGGCGAATGTTGGCTGGGTGGTAAGTTGAATTCAGGTAGTGTGGAACTGTGTGTTAGTTCCTTGGGGCTGCTTCCCTGATCCACTCAGCAACAATAGATGAGAAAACACTTGGTGAATGATGAGTGATAAGTGCAATGAATATATAAAGCATAGTCTGTTCCTCTGGATCATGGGGTGTTTGAGTCCCATTATACAGCCTCACTAGAGGTGGTCAGTTATAAGCTGCAGATGATAACTGGTATGGTAGATTCGTTATCTCACCGCCAGATGTCGCTTATTTCACATGTTAAAATGGCCATTGTTCTTCATGTTTGTAATTTATTTCAACGCTCCCCCATGATAAGGGGGAATAGTGAGCGTATCATTTTCTTTAAATCGACAATTTATGACATTGGCTTGCACGTGAACTCACGTGAAGATCTCTTGTAGTGACATTTACTGGTCCATATGAGCTGCTGGACACCAAGCTGGGAATGTTTCAGCCATGGGAGGAGAACTCATCAAACCAAACCACTGTCACATAGGCCTAGAAGTCCAGTGGCTTTGTTTTGATCGAAATATGGAGCCATCTGCCAGTAGGTTTCATCACTTGCCCTAAGGTACCCAGGTTTGTCATTAGCCAGGGAGACCCTTGAGGAAAATACATCTTACCGTTATTACGCATATATTAGGGGCGGTGCTTGGGGAGAGCGGAGCAGCCTACAAAAGTGATTCGTAGAACATCATTCTCACAATAGTTGTAAATCTAGTGTTTTTAAAATAGACTGTTGTATTTAGTGCTATTGGCAGCGTCTTTAGCTACTTTAAAAGGAAAACCGTCACCTCGCTGCGCGTTAAGGGTGCGTTTTGCGCACTTTGACACAAACTCGGTGCCACATCATAGTGAGGGCTAACCATCTTTTGGGTTTCATTGTGTGGCTCTTGTTTGTTAAATTGAGATTAGAGGAGCCACTCACATGCAACAAACATCGACAGAGACTTGTCTGTCAGCAGTGGAGGTCTTGTTGATCTTGTTTGAAACACAAGGCGAAGTCGTTCAATGGTGAGCCGAGCACGAAGAAGGGCTCAAACAATCGAGTGCAGGAGTAGGTTGCCAAAGTCTTCCACAACACAAGGCTTATGAGAGCTGGTGGTTCCGGAGGAGGTGGGCTATATTTCTTTCTTTCTTTCTTTCTTTCTTTCTTTGATTGTGACTTAAGATTATGAACACTCCTCGTGTCTTCCTTGGGGTAGCCTATGGGTGTTGGAGGGTTGTGGTGCAATGCATTTTCTTTGGTCTTGTTTTATGAATTTGCTCTTGACTGTTTTGGAAAATAATTGAACGTGTTGTTTTACAGTCTTCCTAGGTGAACGGAGATGCAGACGAAAGAAGTGATAAATACCAAAGACTTCCAGGCCCCGGACTGAGAGCTGTTGAAGGTTTTTCACTCCAGGCAATGCTCGTCACAAAGTTTGTTTTTAATAATTGAAACCTCGGTTGGTGTTGTCGGTTTCGGTTGGAGCGCTGCATGCAGCGTATGTCTGAGGATCAATGGCGTTTCTAATAAAGAAGAAGAAATTTAAGTTTCAAACATATTTCACACTCGAAGAACTGACAGCCGTGCCCTTTGTGAATGGAGTTCTCTTCTGCAAAATCAGACTGCTGGATGGAGGAGACTTTGCAAAATCTTCCTCAAGGTAAGCCCAAATTAAACCCACCAACTTCATGGTATTGTCATAGGCATACCTTTCCATTTGCCCCTATAAAGTGTTAATATTATTAAAACTTACATGACAGATGGACAGGTGTGTTGATTATTATAGTACACTACTCACAGCTCATTTGCAAACTCACTGCGTAAATGATTGGTCATTTGGGCCAGCTCTGTCTGTTAGCACCTGATACAGTAGTCATTTTGGCAGTCCGCGCCACCGTTGCCATGGCTTGTACGCAGGGCGCAAACAAAAGGCGTGTTGAGTTTTCCTCCCAAGTGTGTTGTTTTGCTCCCTCTGTGTGAAGCATCAGCACTGCCTTCAGATAGCCGAGGCAGTTGCTGTCACTCTCTGGAGGACTGGTTGACAGATTCTGATGAAGTTCCTTGTAATGTTCTCAGATGTGGTAACGCATAAGAACATGATTCTAAGAACAAGTTGTATTGTCATACTATATCTGGACATCTCTTGCCCACATGTATGACAGACACTTGTGTTGCTGTTTTGCCTGTGTTTGTGTGCTTGCTCTAGGTTTAGGCTTGTGAGGTTGATCTGCTTTTTACAGCAGAACTGGTCTGGATCTGGGCTGCTGTGGGTTGGGTTGAGTTGCTCTGTCTGTCCCGATGCTTCTCTTTTCCATTAATGCTGAAAACAACAGGAAGACATGGCATACAGCCCGTCCGTCCCCTCTCTTTAACACACACACAGACACACAGACACACACACGCACACACGCACACACACACAGACACACAGACACACACACGCACACACGCACACACACACAGTCTTTCACCCACCTTTTTTCTCACTTTCATTTGGTGTCATACCCACAGTGTTAATAGTTTATAGTAAAAACAAAAAATATACTGTTGTCTGTGAACTCCTTTCCTGCTTTCCAAATGGCCAATGTGTGAGTGTGTCTGACTGTGAGTGAGTATCCGTAGCTGGGCCTTTCCACACCTATTCCCACCAGATGGGTTTAATGTGACCATTCAGGGAGTGTTAAATAGCCTCAACCCCTCACACTAATACACTAATCACAAGGCTATGGGACGCATATCACACTGAAGGGTCCTGAAGTTGGGCCAACTCCAACACACACACACACACACACACACACACACACACACACACACACACACACACACACACACACACACACACACACACACACACACACACACACACACACACACTGTTCTTTTGTGTTGTGTTGTGTAGTGTAGAGGCCACAAGGCTATCATGGTTTAAGGAATGAGGAGTGAAAAATTACCGAAAGATATTCCATCAGAGAAGAAGATGATGAAAGTGTAAACATGCACAGACGCCACAAAATATCTCTCGGGTCTGGAGCAGACCTCTTACTGGGTTAGTTTAATGAAGTGGTGCTGCTTCACTTATTAAAGTAGTGGCGTAGACAGCCTGAAGCCCGCTGGTCTGCGGTTCCTTTTTGTTTCTGTTGTGGTTTGGAGAAGCCCTCTACAACTCGACCCCTCCCCCAACCCCTGTCTGCCTGCCTGCCTGCCTGCCTGCCGCATTCAGATTTCCCTTTGTGAGTCTAATTCCACTCCATTCATACGTACCCTCGCTGGCAACTTTCATTCGAACCTGGGGATTTCTCAGGCACTTCATGAAAGCAAGCATCGCTTCCGTGATTTGTTGCTGCGGCTGTATAGATTAGGACCAGTGGGGTGTTTGCAGGTGGGCTGCTAAGACCAAATGGTGAAGGAGATGGGCTTTAGATCAGAGGGTTGCAGGTTCGAATCCCACCCTTCCACTCCCTATCCCACTCCATGGCTGAAGTGCCCTTGAGCAAGGCATCTAACCCCATACTGCTCCAAGGACTTTAACCAGTCCCTGTAAGAAAATCTCTAAGTCGCTTTAGATAAAAGCATCAGCTGGATGTAACGTAATGGAGGTGTGGACTGCCTGGCTCCATCACCAGAGCAGGGTATAGTGCACCCAGGAGGTATTTCAAGAAAGTGGTTAGGTGGCAAACCAGGTTAACCTATCCAGAAAGTAATGATAACTTCATGATGTGTAGCTTATGATGTGTAGCTCAACCTACAGGAAGTGGTAAACCTGCTAATAGATACACCTGCAGACATCATATAGTTAAGAAAATGAGGACTCCAGGCTCTTCTATTAGATTATTTACCACAAGGTTACCTTAACCTGGTTTAGTACTGAACCAGCGCCTAAGTATACCGTCCTGGTTTGCCACTGAACCACATTCTTGCAATACCCCCCATGTTCTTGGAATACCCCCCCCCCCCCCCCCCTGAATAGAACACCGGTGACACACCTGCTAGAAGGTCAACCATTGGGGATTGTTGAGAGGGTAGGCCTACCTATTAGAAGGTCAGTGAACATTGTTTAGTGTTGGACCAGTTGGAAGGTCAGGCTTTGTTTGCCGTGTTCCAGTTGGCGCGGTGACCGTGTTTACCTTTTTGGCAGTTAAAACAGGAAGGTGAGACGAAAGGATGTGAGTTGGAGAGAGCAGGGCACCAACGTTGAGGGAAGCTGTGGGGAGGTGGAGGAGAAATGAGTGCAGAGAAGAGAAGTTAAGAGAGCAGAGAAGAGGAGGATGCGGCTGGGGAAGCAGTGGGTTTGCCAGGAACTGGGGTGGCGGTGTGGGGGGTGTGACGTCACGCTGACTCCGCAAACTAAAGTCAGCCGTGTGTGTGTGTGTGTGTGTGTGTGTGCTAATGTGTCTCACCTTATCTCATAAGGTGGCTGTGTGTGTGTCTGTATCCATGTGTGAAACTCTTAACGTGTTTGCGTGCTGATTTGAGAAGTCATTAGAAGATCATTTGTAGGCCTACACGTCTGTGATTGTGTGTGAATACATATGTCAGTAGTACAGAGTAGAAAGGGTTCCAGAATGAAACCGTGTTGGGACTCGGGATGATCGTCTTCTAAGTGGATGCCCAGCAGCACAGCAGAACTTTTGCGCAAGTTACTCCTGACGATCACACACAGCGGATTCACAGATACTGCAGTGTATAGGGCTGAACGATTTTAAGAAAAAATGAAATTGCGATTTCTTTGACAGATATTGCGATTTCGATTTCCACCACGATTTTTTCCCCTTCTTGAAATCAAGTTTCAGTGCACAGGGCTCTATTCTCATGCTCCACAACAGTTGCTCAGGTTCAAGTGACTGTCTTTGCTTTCTGATTGGTAGCTGATATAGAGCCGTTCTATCAGAGCTACTGTATCTGCTGTTTTTTACACCACACAGCAGGGGCAATAGGCAGAGCAATACATGAGTGCAATTATTGCCGGATCAAAACATGGATCAGTTTTGGAGCACAGTTTTTCTGGCTTTGACGATCCCAAAATTGGGTTGTCTGAGATCGCTATTTTTGGTCTAAAACTAGATCTTTCAGCCCTACTGTAGTGTGTGCATCAGGCTTTCAACAACCTTTCACTGTACCCGTGAGTGATGGGCGGCCATCGCCAGTCTCTCATTTCGGCACGGTGCCTCTCATTAAGTTGCCAGCTGTGCCACCTATCATTAAGATCCTGTAGCTGTGCCATCCCACCAGGCCCTCATTTGATATGCTAGCTCTCCTTCTTCCCACCAGACATGGGTAGTTCTAGACAGGAGCCAGGGCGAGCCAGGGCCCCTGTAGATTTCATCCTGGCCGCTGTTGTGGCCCCTTGGTAGAACATGGCACAGTACATCAGTCTGAGCTCACTGTTGCCTTGTGTATCATTCCTATTGGAATACATCCAAATATATGAAAAATCAAGAAACGGTCTATAGTAGTCAAGGGTCCTGGAGGGCCTGATGGAATGCTAGCTGGAGTGGTAGCAATGGAGTTTTCATTGAATTCCATTGGTGGCCTTCTGCTTGGGGCACCATTGGGTCTAGAATCTTCTCGGCTACCCTGTATTAAACTACTCTCATATGTTCAAACATGGTCACAATGTCCCACCTGTGCAGTGATTTTTAAGTCCTTAGGAATTCAGGCCTGAGGGTTGCCAGTTTAATTCCCAAACGGTTTGCTGGAGGGATGGATTAACCATCCATGACTGAGTGCATGGTACCGTGCATGGTATTGTTCCGTCTTACAACTTACAACATTGTACTGTCTTACAATGACTTGCCTATACATAATTATTACAGTTCAGTTGTATTTTGTTCCTCTCTTATGTAGTATACTCTTGGTTATATTTAATTTCAATTGAAATAACATTCTACACAACATTCAGTTAATTGTTATTGAATAATCGTGATTAATAATCGTTAATACTGTTGGATTATTTTCAGGAATTCTGGTTGGAGTCTGGTGCCTGTGCCATGTAGGAACTGGGGTGTGTGTGTGTGTGTGTGTGTGTGTGTGTGTGTGTGTGTGTGTGTGTGTGTGTGTGTGTGTGTGTGTGTGTGTGTGTGTGTGTGTGTGTGTGTGTGCGTGTGTTTATAAATAACTCCTAGAGAAGCTCTCTTTTCTCTTTTCATTCTTCCCCCCAGTCAGAGTTTCAACTCCTCATCTTAGCAGCCCCACTGATTAGTATAGAGCGAACCATATACTTTGTGCTCTAAGATTACAGCGTGATTAGAATGCATATTTAGCTGTGGATGAGTGGTATTATTTTAAGACCATAGGAACACTACCATTTGCCCGTAGAGTCAGACTCCAGGGAGCTCCTGTGTTTAGCATGTGAAGCGTCTATAATAAGTGGATGCGAGAAAGGGAATGTACAGTAAAGAAGGAAACCATAGATTAACTGGGTCCTCTAAAATAGCAGCGCTGTACAACAGGTCAGATCATGACTATCAACATTTACTTATGTCTTTCACTGATTGATATGTGTGGTAAGTTTGATGTATATAATGTGCATTTGCTGTGTGGGAGAGTCATGAGTCCCGGTCAAGATTGCATGTGAATATGACTTGTGGATGGGAAAAGCAGCGGTAAAGTGGAGAGAGTTTGAAAGCTGCAAGAAGGGCATGGATTTGGCCCACACATGGAGATTTTGGGTACATTTATAAATGCAGTGAATAGAAACCGCTGTTTGTTAGCCAACTTTGTGCGGGGGTGCAAATAACACATAGTGTCGTTTGCGGGGCTCTGTCTGATGATGGGTGTGGGTGATATGGAAATAGGTGGTGAGGGTAGGGGGTCCAGAAAATGCAGTGGGAATTGTAGCTTGGGAATTCCCGTGCTGTCTTCTGTGCTCGTTACAATATGTTGGGCAGCATGGAAACAGTGGCTGATGGTAATGTAGTTGGGAGGTATAATTTTATATTCATGTAAGATGGGGAAGAACAGCAGACTGATAAGCTCCCTATTAATCCATTTTTATTCTTGTGTCATTTCAGGCCACAATGGGTGTGCGATTCCTTTTTACCTAACACGAACTTTGCGTCATGACCCGACACCTGGCAAAAAGAAATTGGATTTAATATTCACATTGTTATTGCCTAAAGTGCACTGTAATATTCTTCTCACAGTGTTTTGTCTACAGCTCCAGGCCACTTTATTAGAATAGCATGAAAAAGTTAATTTATTTCCATAATTCCATCAATAATGTTAAACTGTCATGGATTATAGATTCATGGCCCAGTTTTTTTAACTATTCCAATCATTAAATTGTTTATTTTTACATATTTTGGTCTTCCAGCTCAAAAAACCAATGAATTGGGGAATTTGCATCATTAGAATATTGTAATAAAATCACAATTTTCTTCATCAAAATTCGGGTCACATCAAATCAGTTGAAATTTGGTACTTTCTACATAACATGCAATGTTCAATACTTGGTTAGGACTCTCTCTGTCTTCATAATGGCCATGATGCGTTTAACATTGAAGTCAATGGCAGAAACTGTGCATGGGAGTTATGGAAGCCCAGATATCCTTGATGCTTTGCTGTCAGCTGTTCTTGTTTGTTGACCTGGTGTCCCACACTTCACTCTTCAATATACCTGTAGATTTCCATGCCACGTTTTGGCGCTAACTCACCAGTTTAATTCTAAATCACCCGAAATGAAACCCCATTGAAAATGAATGGCCTGGAGTTGTATATCCCTCTGGCTCTCTCCCCTCTGTGCCTTGCCCTTGTCCATGGTCTGTTCAAGGCCTTGCGGTGGTCAATGTGAGTCTCCTGGGCCTCTCGTCGGGTCACGGACACTGCCTGAGTGTCCCATTGGGGCCCGTATAGGACTGAGGCCCTCACACACACACAATACAGCCCAGGACAATGGACATTGTCAGAGGTGTGGTCAGTGTGGAGCATGCGAGTGTGGCGACACTTTTTTTTTACTCTGTGGTGTCGGTAAAAGAACAGAAAAGCCACCCAAACACAAACCTATTAATATGCTATAAGGGGGAGATGCTGAGCGCTCTTCTTTGTTAGACAGTATACTCCAATGCAGGTGCTCTTGAAGTTAAACGACAAAGTCCATTCTTCCAAACTTGTTGGCCGTTGGGCCTACTTCAGGCGACTCTTGCATAGAGACAAGGAGTAGTATGGTGTTTAGTCATTTAAAAAACCCTTTATTTTAACTGGGGTACATAACTAAAAACGCCAACCGGTTTCAACCTCACAGGGTCTTCATCAGGGCGCCCCCATTGTATGTACCCCAGTTAAAATAAAGGGTTTTTAAATTACTAAACACCATACTACTCCTTGTCTCTATGCAAGAGTCGCCTGAAGTAGGCCCAGCGGCCAACAAGTTTGGAACAAACCTATTAAGCTGGCTAAAGCACAAAATCTCTCTCTCGCACACGCACACACTCTCACACACACACACACACACTCACACACACACACACACACACACACACACACACGTGCGCGCGCGCGCACATACGCACGCACGCACACACACACACCATCATATTTGGGTATAAGTAGTAGAGGAGAGACAAAGTCCATCTGTATAAGTCCCTCCACTTGGCGGCCATCTTGGCAACGCCTCGGGGCAACTATTTCGGGGCAACTATTTCTCGATATTTTTCAACTGCGCTGCGCATGAGCAGCATTTGCTTGCGAGATGATTGGGTCAATGACCATACAGATCAGTAGGCAAATGGCTCTTTTTGCGAGAAAGGGGGGAGATGTGCAAGCACATGCCGTATTGGCATTATGAATCGTTCATTTCCATGGACGTTTTCTGAAGTGTTTCATCTCATGTAGAGTGTCTCTGGTTGAGCAGCTTAGAGATACTTCACTGACCCCAAAGGAAGTCTTCTGCTTCTTCCTCTCCTTTCTCCGTTAGTAGTCCTACGGAACACTTTGGGCAGCTTTGACCTTTTTTTCCTTCCCCCAGAGCATAAATAGCAGCATGTAATCTATGGTTGTGCATACAGTAGGCAGAGCACGTGATCTCATAAGCCCCTGTGTTTTACGTTGGGTAATAAGTCTGATGACAGGCTGGACTGGTGGAAAGACTTAGCCTATGTGTCGCCAAGGCAAATACACGGATGAAGGACTCGATAAAGGTTTTGGTTGTACCCAACTTCATACTCTACTCCTACTACATTTTCCCAACAAAACCACTTGATCACTTGGTGTTTAAAACGACATGCATGAATGCCTTTGAAGGCCCTGGCCGCAGCTCAAACGGTTGGGGCATTGACTGACTCCGTCCCAGGATCATTTCCCAGTCCTGCCCTGTCTCTCTCTCCCCACTCGCATCCTGCCATCATCTGCACTCTCCTATCTCAAAGGCATAAACGCCCCTAAAATAGATCTATAAAATGTATACCAGTGTGGGTATGGTCAGTTAGAAGAAACACTAGAAATTTGCTCAAAATTATTGGCGAAATTCTATCGTATCTGTACCATTCAGTAAAAATATTTCAGTCTCACAGAGAACTGTTGATGGGATTACAAATCATTTGGCTGCTTTTTTGAAGCCTTAAAGTCTGGGTGTTGTTTCTGTCTGGCCTGACAACCGCAGACTTTTTTTTATAAAATTGCAAAGTAAGGAGGCTTTAGTGTAATTGTGTACTCTTTAAAGTACTTCAAAGGTTCAGGGCTACTGTGAAAGCGACTCTTAATAGTGGGACTTAAAAAGCATTTCACAAGGATTGTGAATTATCTGTGGTTTACTAGGATTTTTTAAAGTCTGGTAATTCAATGTTATTGCAGAACTGGTGATGCTTTGTGCGCGTGCGTGTGTGTGTGTGTGCCAGTTACATAACAAACAGTGGACAGTGGACACTGCCACTGCTGTCACATGAGGTCTCATAGAGGGTCCACTGAGCCTGTGTGTGTGTGTGTGTGTGTGTGTGTGTGTGTGTGTGTGTGTGTGTGTGTGTGTGTGTGTGTGTGTGTGTGTGTGTGTGTGTGTGTGTGTGTGTGTGTGTGTGTGTGTGTGTGTGTGTGTGTGTTCAGATGGAGGTAGGCCTTTGTGCGTGCGTGTGCTACTTATTGCGTCAGTTGTACTTGGTGTTTGGAATGTGTGAGATAGTTGTGGAGAGTAGAGATGGTTCTCATCCCCTCTGTGTTACCTTGCTACCAAGAACTAACACACACACACACACACACACACTTGGACACACACACACACACACACACTCGGACACTACACACGCACACACACACACACACACACACACACACTCGGACACTACACACACACACACACACACTCGGACACACACACACTCGGACACTACACACACACACACACACACTCGTACACACACACACTCGGACACTACACACACACACACACACACACACACACACACACACACTCGGGGACACACACACACACACTCGGGGACACACACACACACACTCGGACACTACACACACACACACACACACACACACACACACACACACTCGGACACTACACACACACACACACACACACACACACACACACACACTCGGACACTACACACACACACACACACACACACACACACACACACTCGGACACTCGGACACCACACACACACACACACACACTCGAACACTACACACACACACACACACACACACACACAGTCAGGCACTGCTCCGTGATGGCCTGCTGCAGGGGACAGGGGACAAGCTGTCCAGGTCCTGTCGGGGTTGGAAGAGGCGCTGCAGAGGAATTCATGGAAATGCACAACTTGGAATCTTTTCCTCTATGACCTCTGTCGCTCTTGCTCTCTTGTTGTCACTTTGTTCACTTTGTTGTTCACCCTCTCTCTCTCTCTCTCTCTCTCTCTCTCTCTCTCTCTCTCTCTCTCTCTCTCTCTCTCTCTCTCTCTCTCTCTCTCTCTCTCACACGTGTGCACACTCATTCTCTCTCTCTCTCTCTCTCTCTCTCTCTCTCTCACACACGTGTGCACACTCATTCTCTCTCTCTCTCTCTCTCTCTCACACGTGTGCACACTCATTCTCTCTCTCTGTCTCTCTCTCTCTCTCTCTCTCACACGTGTGCACACTCATTCTCTCTCTCTGTCTCTCTCACTCTCTCTCTCACTCGCGTGTGCACACTCATTCTCTCTCTCTGTCTCTCTCTCTGTCTCTCTCACTCTCTCTCTCACTCGCGTGTGCACACTCATTCTCTCTCTGTGTCTCTCTCACTCTCTCTCTCACTCGCGTATGCACTCATTTTCTATCTCTCTCTCTCTCTCTCTCTCTCTCTCTCTCTCTCTCTCTCTCTCTCTCTCTCTCTCTCTCTCTCTCTCTCTCTCTCTCTCTCTCTCTCTCTCTCTTGCTGTCTCTATCTCTATCGCTATCTGTATCTCCCTTTGTATTTCTGCCCATCTTTCCCCTTTGTCCTCTTTTCCTCATTTTTTCACATTTGTTCCATTCACTGCTTCTTTTTGTCTTTTCTGTCCCCTGCCTCTCTCTGCCATCTTTCATCTCTTTTCAGTCTCTTTTCACTTGTTCCCTACCCAACGTGACAGGGCCTCTGTGCTCTCAGCCGTGTGTGTGTGTGTGTGTGTGTCCTGTCTGCGTCTGCCTGTGTGTGTGTGTGGAGACCCCATGTTTCCTCCTATTTGCTTGTCCTCTGTGAGTGATATGGTGCTAAAAGATGGCATGGTCAGATTTTTGAACTGGCTTTACATCTTAGATTACTTTGATTCGTAGTGTCATTTGTAGTTCTGATAAAGTGTGTGTGTGTGTGTGTGTGTGTGTGTGTTTGGGTGGATCACCAACCAGTGGGCACCAAAGAGGGCCACACCTATCAGCTGATCCAGCCGGACTTGGGGTGTGTGTGTGTGTGTGTGTGTGTGTGTGTGTGTGTGTGTGTGTGTGTGTGTGTGTGTGTGTGTGTGTGTGTGTGTGTGTGTGTGTGTGTGTGTGTGTGTGTGTGTGTGTGTGTGTGTACAGTTTTGCATTTGTCGGTGCACAATCTTGGTCTGATGCTGGCGCTGATGCGGATGTTTTGGCTGCTTGTGTGTCATCATCGAGGCAAGAATGAGGGTGAGGACCAAAGGGACCACACACACACACACACAGGCTCACACACACAGACACACACACAGACACACACACACACACACACACACACACACACACACAGGCTCAGTGGACCCTCTATGAGACCTCATGTGACAGCAGTGGCAGTGTCCACTGTCCACTGTTTGTTATGTAACTGGCTGCCTGTAGATTTATGATGGAGAGAGACTGGGGTGAGTAACCCCTGACCTACACACACACACACACATGCACGCGTGCTTGCCCGCGCACGCACACACGCACGCACGCACGCACGCACGCACGCACTCACGCACACACACACACACACACACACACACACACACACACACACACACACACACACACACACACACACACACACACACACACACACACACACACACACAGTGTAATTTCATACACAAAACGACACATTGTTTTCTCTGTGTATGATAAAAATTAGACCTGCACACCCCACACACGTGCACACACAAACACACATATGCTTGCTTCTCTTTCTTTGCTTCAGTGTTCAGTGAAAAATGAGGCCATGCCATTGTGGAGAAACAAACGATCTTGTGTCTTTTGCGTTTGGGGGGCATCACATACTTATGTAACCAAAAATGTGGAGCACACTGTGTTCAATGCCACCTCCATTTGCTGTGTGTGTGTGTGTTTGTGTTTGTGTGCGTGTTGGTGTGTGTGTGTGTTGGTGTGAGTGCATGTGTTGCTCTGTTGTCACGCTGTGTGTCTGTTCCAGAGCTCCATTGATTGTCACAGCTGAGTGGAGGGCACACAGGGCCGGTCACATGCCCATCGTGTTCCAGCCACTGTGCTGGCTGCTCACCCAGACTTCCTGGAAAGACTCCTTCGTAGCGACTTACTGACACGGACAGCTTACTAAGCAACACACACGCACACACGCACACGCACACTCTCTCACACACACACACACACACACACACACACACACACACACACACACACACACACACACACACACACACACACACACACACACACACACACAGGGTCAAGACAAGGAAGGGAGAGAGCTGACTGTGCAAAATCTGTTCCTGAGAGTCATGACTTTGGACTTTCTTATGTTTTGCAATCTCGCCGCTCGTGACTGCGGCCCTGCCACTCCATTGATCTGTGTTAGAGGGGAGATGGATTTCGCCAAATCAGGCAGATTTCATTCATCTTGTGTTGCTGGGGGGCGTTGTGCAGACATCGGTGACTGTTGCATATTGAAGAGGGAGGAGTACTTTCATGTAATGTCTCACTGCCTCTTGATTGAGAAACCGTTCAAGTTTTTTGTTGGTGTGCATTGTGCAGTGTTTTCTGCTGTTAGTCATGATGGGTGAGCCACTTGGGTAGTTGCATGAAATTGGACATGAGAAATGCATAGCTTTTATCATTTCCTTTGCATAGGAACTTTATAAATCATAAAGCTCTGTATATTTCCTGTGCACTTTGTATCCACTGACTAGTGATGTTGGCTATGACTATGTTCTCGGTTGTAAGTCGCTTTGGTAAAAAAAGTGTCTGCCAAATGCAATGTACTGTAATGCCTTCAATACAACATGTATATGTTTTCAGAGGGCCTAGTCAAGGAGGGAAGAGTTTGTTGTCAAGATGGTTGCCTCAGTTGTTAAGAGCTGGGGGAAAGCCGGGTGGACGCTTGTCTGTCTTGAATATTATGGTATGTGATCAAGGCTATGTCCTGCTATAGTCGTGCGTCTTGCTGGACCTCTTCTGGGCTGCGTTCCCAGTCATGGTCTCCATGAGTGCTGCATTCCCAGGTGCACTCTCTGTTTGTTTTTGTTTTTTGGTCAATGTCTAATATGTATGGGTGGTTGGCATGACGCCCTGTTTTTACGTAACATTAGTTCAAACCCTACAAAATTGGTATTTTTCCTCTTGAAAACAAATGTAAATGAAAGAAGATGTGGTACATCATGTCTCATATTAGTCTTAGATGAGAAGAAGCATTTTTGTTCAGATTAATGGAAATGTTTATATGTCAAATGTCCTGTGGTGTGACCTGGAATATATACAGCTATAAAATAAACCAACAACATTTTGAATCATTTATAAAGCATTTGGCATAATTGCATAAATATTAACCTTATATTTAGAAATATGAATGTGAAAAAAACTCAATACAGTAATATTAACTACAAGTTAAATTTCGTAACACAAATTGCGTCCTGCGGGGTGACATGTAAGTCAGGTTTGTGGACGGGAAGCTGCAAGGCCAACTACAAGGGTCTTAAAGACTGCCTCCTAACCAGTTATACCTCAGTTATTGGAGAGTGGTGTGGAGGTTTAAGGTAACTGTTAACCTCTTAATATGTGTACATATTGCAATGTTTCTGTCACACAATGCTTAGGTTCATTTATGGTGTCCTGTGGTGTGACTGCTCTTATGGAAGGAAAAAAAGTTTTTTATGAGTGAAAACATATTAAGGTTAAACACAATATCATTATATAGTTAGCATGAGCTAGGGCCCCCACTCTACCCACACCCCGCCCCCGGGAAGCAAAGTGTAAGAACTTTCCTGAATCTGCATTAGTCACATTGATCTCACTTATCCTATTTAATATATTGTAGAGTAATTGGAAGCACTATATAGCAAGGATTGGACGTAAACTTCTCAATGACGGTGGGTGGTGAGATGTCATTTTACATACACCAATTAGTTTTAATTGTAAAAACCCTACAATAAATGCAGAATATAACGATGAGTAATAGTTTGGAAGCGAAACTAAGCTATTCCTTTGTGATAAATAAGTTAATGTTTGAGAAACTTAGCTCCAAGAAGTGCAGTGCATGATGGGTACGCCCTTAGTCAGAAATGCAATGCATGGCCAATGCAGCAATGATAATATTTCTGTTGTTACGTACATGTCAAATTGTTTGGATAGCATCTAAATTTCACGAGTGAGGGGAGGAGCTAAGGACATAGGCTCAGAGCTGGGTAGGTTGTCTGTTGACCTAGATTGCGTACCCATCATGCACTGCACTTCATGAAGCTAATGTTCTCAAACATTAACTTAATTATCACAAAAGAATAAATTAGTTTTGATTCAAAACTATTATTCTAATGTTCTGCATTTATTTTTGGGGTTTTTACAATTTAAACTCAGTGGTACAAGAAAAAAATTACGTCTCACCAAACCACCGCCATCGACAAGTGTATGTTCAATCCTTGCTATATAAAGGCTCCTGTTACCTTCTTTACATAGTTGTGAAAAAGGGGAAACTAGGTAGCTGAGTATGCAGTAGTTATTTAATATACCCTTACACTTTGTGGATTGGGGGGGCTAGGTAGCGCGGGCCTGGGTGGTGTGGGGGCCCTAGGTAATGAGGGGGACTTTGGTAGTGCGGAGGCCCTAAGCCATCTGGGCTGACCAATGCATCACTTTAGAATAGGGACCCTTATTCCGTTACACTGTTACACTGTTTTCACACTGTTCAGGGTTTGTTCACACAGTGTGTCGGGAGCTTATACACATTGAATTCTGCCACTTACTACTTACTAATAAATAGAAATATAGGCTTACTGGTCCTTACTAAGGTTATATTAGTAATAAATCCCTAATTGGGCATGAACAAGACATTTGTGAATACATGCTTAACAACTGTCTTATTTTGCTTAGTACATGCCTTACACGTTACTTACACAGGCATTAATATTGTATGTATTAGTGCTAATAGATGTATCCCTAAAATAAAGTGTTACCAAGGATTAAAATGGCCACAATGCAGTGAATTTCCTGTGGTGTGACTTCATGTCCTGTGGTGTGACATGCTTAGGCATTGTATTACTCAATCCTCACTTATTTTTCATGCATCATGCAAGGATATAAGGATACCAGGAGATTTTTTTGTCACATTCACACAATTATTACAAGTAATGCAGTGAAACCATGCAGTGAAATCACAGTTGTCTGCCTGTACGATGCATAAGCGTGTGTGGGTGGGGGTGCGGGTGGGTAGTAGTATGTGTGTGGGGTGGGGGTTAAAGGAACAATAGCAGAAAGAGTATTGGGGATATGTTTGTGCAGAATATTTATCATTTTATTGTGTCTTACAGAAATGTCACACCAATGATGTCACATCAAAGGACACATTTTCCCAAAAATGGCAAAAAAATAAGCGAAATTCCACGAACCGCTGAGTGCTTTATTTATTTATTTTTTCCCCCCCAAATTTCAGGAATTGGAATATGTTTCCTTCTTTAAGTGTGTTACGGCCTTAGACGTCAACTACCCGTATGTTTAGTTTATCTGCACATTGGAGGCTGGTCAAATGCAATTTCAAACTTCTGTGCTAACCCTGTTACATAGATTTTTGACAATTAAGTACACTTCACTTGATTTGAATTGACTTGGCTTTGTGGCCATGCTGGCCTTTGTGCATTGACACGTCCTCCCCAAGTGCTTGTGCCCTCGTGATGATGTCACAAGATGTCATTGACGGCAGAAGTTTAATTCAATATCTCGCAATAGTGCAATTGAAAGATCATTTTCTCATTTGCAATCGGGATGTTGAAAGGGGAGAGAGACGCCCCCCAAAAGTGGTTGTGGTTAGGTTCATAGTGGGGAAGCTTTATTGTTTTCTCCACTGAGGCGGGATGTCACGTGAAGAGCGAGGCCACAAGCACAGGTCAAGGACGGGAGTCAGGATATTGGAAAGGACCCTCTGTCTTTTTTCAAAGATTTTTATACTTTATTTATGATAGTATAGTGAAGATTGTGACAGGAAGCGAGTTGGGAGAGAGAGACGGGGAAGGGCCGGCAAAGGACCCGGGCCGGGAATCAAACCCAGGTCGGCCGCATAGTAGACGAGTGCCCACTGTCTATGGTCAGTATGGTCGCCTCCTAGTTTCCCCTCTGTCCCCTCGCACTCTTCCTGCTCCACTGGGAGGAAGGGAAAGGGTTGTAAGGGGGCAGGCATACGCAGGGAGTAGAGATGGGATTTATGGCTCTTTTTCGGGATCCGGATCTTAGTGGCTCGTTCCTTTCAAAGAGCCGTTAAAAAAACTGGCTCTTTTGGCTCTTTTTTAAATTATTTATTCAGTGTTAAGAATGTAATATTTTGACTCCACCTCAAGGTAATTTTGTCCAAACAACAACTGATTATTCTCCTGCTTCTTAAGACCGTTTTTGCCTCTCTTTGAGGCAAACAATTGTGTTTTTCCCCAAATTTAATTACTCTGGTCGAGGTCACATGCTTAAAATGAATGAAAAATGAACGAAATAACGGTCGAGTGGCTCCCCCAGCTGTGATCCGGTTCCCATCGTTCACTTCAGGGAGCTGTTCAAAAGAACCGGCTCGTTCATGAACGACACACCTCTAGCAGGGAGCACTATGCAAGTTGTTTGCCGTTTGTAATACTTTAATTCTTATTAATCGTAAGCTTCTTTTGAAGTTTCTTTTCAAATAGTTTTGCAATAAGTGAAATGTCTACAAAATCAAGATCATGAGGTGGGTGATTTGGGGCGGGTGTGTAGGGGTCTGTCCTATTCCTGACTGGTGCTTCTGTTTTCCTTCAAACATGAATGTTGAGCCCAAGAGCTCATTTTTAATTCAGCAACAAATGCACTTGTGTTACAGTTAGTTTTCCCAGGCCGATACTTCTTTTCCAGACGACTAGACTTTGCCTTCACGTAGCCAGGGCTGTTTACCTGTCAGCTGGTAAATATTTATGCAAACGTGTTAAAAATATCCTCTGTTCTGAGTTTAGTTGAGTTTAGTGTCCTCTGTTAGTGTTTGTGGTAGTAGTGTGTTTGAGACATGCTGTTGGTTATTCTGTGGAAGTGTGTACTGTGTGCAGCCCTGGGGGAAAGCCTACCTCTGTACACACATACGTGCACACAAAGTAGCGACTTTGTTGGCATCTAATATTTCAGCATTCATGAGCTTTCATCAAGACCTTGTGTGACTGTGATAATACGGTTTTTCCACACTCGTTCCGCCTCTGCAAACTGACCGTGTGTGTGTGCATGTGCGTGTGTGTGTGTGTGTGTGTGTGTGTGTGTGTGTGTGTGTGTGTGTGTGTGTGTGTGTGTGTGTGTGTGTGTGTGTGTGTGTGTGTGTGTGTGTGTGTGTGTGTGTGTGTGTGTGTGTGTGGACACATGGACTGGAACAGCCGGGGCACAACAGAGTGTTCTGGCAGGCAAACCGGTGGTGGTGTCGGATGGGGAGCGGAGGGGAGCGTGTGAGCTGGGAGGAGAGCGGAGCTGCAGCGGAAAAATCTGCCCAGCTATCGTCCATACGGGATGAGATAGGGCAGTATAGGAAGGACTGGGCTGATGTCAACGTAACACACACACACACACACACACTTGTGTGTGCACACACACATACACACACATGCACACACACTTGTCTGACACACAATACACACACACAGTACACACACACACTTGCATACCAACCAGTACACAGGCAGAAACAACATACATGATAATACCACTCAATGTTGCATTGTGCGCGCATGCACACACACACACACACACACACACACACACACACACACACATGCACACAGGCTCCCCCTTGCTGCCCTGAGGGGTGTTTATCCAAGAGCTGTCGGTGGTGTGATGCAGGCCTGCTGGTGGGATGGGGGGGGCCGTGGTGGGGGGAGATGAAGTGAAGTGAAGTGGTGGGGGAGGGAGGATGGGAGATAAGGATCCCTTGCCGGCTAGCTGGCCGGCTGGTTGCATAGCTGGATGAGTGTGTCATCCGAACCCCCAGGCAGGCTCACAATAAGGGGGGGTCAGGTGGTGGTGGTGGGGGGCAGGGTACAGTGGCGCACGGCCTTATTATGTAACTCAATTAGGCACACCAGGAAGGAGGAGGCTCTGCTGTGCTTTTGTACATGAGTGTGTTTGTGTGTGTGAGCAAAGTTACCACCTTCCTCACCCAAAGGGCAGTGTAGTCGTATGGCACATTAAAGGGACACAATGCTGCTACTCATTAGTGAGTGTGTCTGTGCTGCAAAGTTAGTGCCACCTGTGTGTTCCTGGCACAAGGGGAAGTGGAGTTTTATGTGGAGATCATTGGAGATGTGGAGATAATTTTGCATTCTATACATAAGAACTGTATAATAAGTGCTTAAAGTGTTAAGATAAGGTTGTGTGTGTGTATCAGTGGCGGTTTTGGGGGGTGTGATGTTGGTAAGCACAAATTCTGTAACCAAGCCAAACTAGTGGGGTCTCCCCCAGATGAGATTTTTTTAAAATAAAAACGCTCCTAAATTGTGAATTTTGACCTCTTCAGACAGCTCCCTAGGCTACTAAATCATTCTACCACGTTGCATTTGACATCCTTCACTCCACGACTTGAAAATACAATCCAAATGTTTGCGTTGCAGTGTTTCCCACAGAAATTTTGGAAACTATGGGGGCAGCCGGGATTTTTTTTGTCCGGGGGGGGGTCTTTTCACTGGCCTTTTTTTTTGGGGGGGGGGGGGGGGGGGGGGTATTCACGCAGTGTAAATGCAAAATGGCAAAACAATGACTACAGTATGACATTGGCGCATGGAGAAACTATAGGCCTACGCCTACATTTCAGCCATTTATATTTTGAGAAATAAGGCTACATAATACACATGCAGGGGTCTATGTAATGAAAATAATAATAATAAAACAAAATAGGAGCAGAGATAAGAATTTAACATTGCTGTGAAATTGTTAACGCATAAACAAAAAGGGTCTAAGAGGGTAGGCTATGCCTTTTCCCCGCACACACATAGGTGTACACATTCTACATGAGGGGTGCTGGTCACAGGGCCAGTTCAAAATATCTCCCATTAAAAGGGCTGAACAACATATTACACATTTATGTCTATATTCACATTCATTACACATTCATTTCTATATGCAGCCCGATGTCTCCTCTGCCTTTTCAATGAAGGCCTGTCACCTAACTCATTAGGCCTACAACTGTAAAACAAAGCCTGGGGAGTGTTAGTAAACTCATCCCAACTGTCCCTTCTCGGAAGGTTTTTTTTTTATTGCTCCCAAACCCAAGTTAACTACAACAACTTGACAAGGCTTTTGATCCCTCTCTCTTTCAAGCACTTGTGGTTTTCTCTATAGGATGTATTTACTCCAGGAGGAAAATGCGAAGGAAATCGTAATTGAAATCGCTTTTAACAAACACGGAAATCGTAAAAAAAAAAAAAAAAAAAAAAAAAAATTTTTTTTTTTTTTTTTTTTTTTTTACATTTTCGGAAATTTTACATTTTCGGAAACTATGGCGGCCAAATTTATGGGCCGCCATAGTTTCCTCAATGTATGGGAAACACTGCGTTGCATCTTGCAGCAATGCATTGAACAGAAAAACACATCACTGACGGTCATCATTCCAGAAAGGGTTCTTATTCTGCTAGGTAGAACTAATAGAAATGAAGTCAAGAGTGGCCACGAGCATGCTGTTGCGACGAGGGTACACTCACTGTACACGAGAGCTGCCAAAAACTTGCGTAGGCCTGCGGTTAACTTGAAAACAGGCTACGGGAAAGACAGACACCAGCCCTTCTGAACAATTTTGAACCCATCTATGGGTGAGCGAGTGAACCCGTTCCTAAGCCGCAAGCTTCATCAACAACCAAACATGTTACAGCGGACAAATATAACCTTACCTTAAAATGCTGTCTTGACCGCAGAAATCCCAAACTTTCACTTAATCCACACGTTTTCAAAATCATTGTCCACGTTCCCGTTTGTAATCCATATGATATTATAGCTAATCAAGAAAGGCATATTGTGCTGCCGCTTAGCTATTCTTTTCAACTAACTGACGGTGTGTGGTTCGTGTTATCTGCATAGCCTATTATTAATTTGTTTCTTCTTGATATGTCCCAAAGTTCTACTCCAAAAAACTTTGATTGCAGTTCAAATGTGTTGTCAGTCTTCGAGATTATCATAAAAGCAACTGGCTTCAGTCAAAAATGTAAACATCACGTCTGCCTGAGCTCTACTTCCTGAATCCAATGTTAACGTAAGGTGTCAGATCGAGTTATGATTCATCAACTCATCTGTCAATCATATTTTCTGGTGCGCTATTGGTATAAGCACAATCAAAATGTGCTTCAAAAGCCAATTAAAAAACAGATTCTCTGCCATTGACTCCAAGTCATTTAGAAATTGTGCTTCATTTTCTGTAGTAACGTGTTTCACCATCGCTGTTAAACAGTGTTTCTCGATAGCCACTGTGGTGTCGCTGTTTTATAAGAACCGCCAGTAGCAGACAACACAGACAGCTGAATCACGTTAACAGGATGAAGGGTTTAAATTCGGATGTCGCGTTTGTCGCTTTTATATTGGTAAGCTGTGCTTCAAGTGCTTACATTAAGAACCGCCTCTGGTGTGTGTGTTTGTGTGTGTGTGTGCGTGTGCGTGCGTGTGTGTGTGCGTGTATGTGTGTGCGCGTGTGTGCGTGTGTGCGCGTGCGTGCGCGTGTGCGTGCGTGCGTGTGCGTGTGTGTGCGCGCGTGTGCGTGTGCGTGCGCGTGCGTGTGCGTGTGTGTGTGTGTGTGTGTGTGTGTTTGTGTTTGTGTTTGTGTTTGNGTGTGTGTTGCATGCAGGGCTTTGAACCTATATTTTTTTCCAATCGGTTCGTTCTGAACAGAAACGGAATTATAACGTTTCCAGTTATGAGTTCCACCAAATTGACGTTCCCGAACCGGTTAGAACAAAAAAATACTGTTTTACTCATTACTTCCCATATCACGTTAATTAACCAAGAAAGACGGAAGTGCAAATGGGTCAGCTTACATTCCAAACTGTTTATTCAAGCGGATGAAAAGAATATCCTCCAGAATTTTGTCATTCAGGGACGACCTAAGCGGAGAAGGAATAAACCTAAAATATGAAAATGCACGCTCCACGCTGACTTGGGTCACGGGGAGCGCTATGACGGACATTGCGAGTTTGTGCATATCTGCGTTTGAAGCAGCCATGGATGCCCATTAACGAAGAACATTCTTGTGCACTTTAAATGTGCTTCTCTGCAATATGTCTAACTAAAAATAATAACGTTTCCGGTTTAGTTTCTGTTCCCTGTAAAATACAAAAAGTTCCTGGTTTTCGTTTTCGTTCCTTGAACTGGTTCAAAGCCCTGGTTGTATGTGCTTTTCCAAATGTGTTTGGGTGTGTATGTTGGGGTCTATGCACGCCTGGGTGTGACAGAGTAAGTTTTCTGAGAGAGATTGTATGATGTTGGGTGTGTGTGTGTATGGGTTGTATGTTCTTGTGGGTGGTTGACGTTTAAGGCCGTAAGGGGTTCTGGAGCTCTGAAAATGACACCCAAAATGATTTGTCAGACTTGTGTGGTCTTCTGTTCAAACACCAATAGGGTTTCCTTTCTATTCATTGCTTTTTATGAGAATGTTTCTACTTATCTCTACCAGGGGAAAAATCAAGAACCTATATAGCTGCAAGCAGCAATGCGGGGCCAAGCAGTAAACTTGCCCAAGTCGCCACGGCAACAGAAGGAACTGCAGCGCCTCCTTTGGCCCAAATCTCGCCACTTTTGGTGTGCATTCCTTGGAGGGGAGTGTGATCATGTGAACCAAGTTAAGTTTGAATTCGTTAAAAGGCTGCTGAGATATGAGCTCACTTCCTGTTACCTGTTGGTGGCGCTAGAGTGTTTGAGCTAGGGATCCGATTTTTTGTGGGGGAAGTCATGGGATGGACTAGTGTGTGTGCAAAAAAAATCCAGCAGAATCTGACAAATGGTTGCTGAGATATGACCTCACTTCCTGTTTCGCCACTTTTACGACAATTTTGATTGGCTGTCACGGGCAAACTATAAGAGGTACAAAACAATATTTTAATACACTGATGCCTATCAGCCTGAAGATGATCTGTACCTTTTTGCAGGTCATTCTGACAAAAAATGTGGGACAAGTAGCATTTTATTGAATTGTACAAAATTCAAAATGGCGGATTTTCTCCTCCGGGTTGACATGACATCATATAGTGCGTTTGATTCGGCTTGGCCCAAGGATTCTAGTGGTGGTAATATATTTTACATTGGGCATATGGTTTAAAAGCTACAGGCAAAAATGTAGCTAATATTTTGACCTGTTGGTGGCGCTACAGAGTTTGAGCTGGGGATCTGATTTTTTTTGTGGGAGGTCATGAGATGGACTACTATGTGTGTAAAGAATCGTAGCTGAAACCGACAAAGGGTTGCTGAGATATGACCTCACTTCCTGTTTTGGCACTTTTACGACAATTTTGATTGGCTGTCATGGCTAAACGATAAAAGATATCCAATATTCCTTGAGACCCCATATGAAGCTCAGTACAGAGATACCATATACCGAATTTTGTGAGAAATGGTCAAAAATTGTGGGAGCATTTTCATTGAATTTCACAAAATTCTAAATAACGGGAAAACTATCCAGGCGGAAAATTACGTCATAGGATTGGATTCGTAGGTTGGATTCATCTTGTCCCAAAGATTCCAGGGAGTTTGTGAAAATTGGCCCAGCGGTTCAAAAGTTACAAGCAGAAATGTACCTGCAAGTTTGACCTGCTGGTGGCGCTAGAGCGTTGGGGATGGGGTCCTATAAATTGCTGTGGTAATGCTGAGACGGGCCCGAATGTGTGTGCCGATTTATAGCATTTTCCTACCAACGGTTCTATGGGCTGCCATAGACTTGCTAAGGAGAGGAAAGATGTCTACGTAATAATAATAAGAATACCAGTTAACAATATAGCTGCAAGCAGCAATGCGGGGCCAAGCAGGAAGTCCGCCTAAGTCGCCATGGCAACCGAAAGAGCCGAGCAGGCAGACTGTCAGAGACACGCACAGTTATTTTTTACAAGCAGAAATATACCTCGAAATTTGATGTGTGACCTGCCGGTGGCGCTAGCGAGTGAGCTGGAGACCTGAAAGTTCTTGTGGGGAGTCATGGGATAGCCAAGAATGTGTGTGACGATTCCCAAAAGATTCTGACCATGGGTTGCTGAGATATGAGCTCACTTCCTGTTTGGCGTCTGTGTGGAGGATTTTGATTGGCTGTTACGGCCAAACGGTAAAAGATGTAATAAAACCCTTTTAGGGACCTCTTCACAGTGCTCCAGAGATCATGTGTATCAAGTTTTGTGAAAATCAGACTAAATTTGAAGGATGAGGAGCCTTTTATTGATTTTCACCAAATCCAAAATGGCGGGCACTCTATTGTGGCTGACGATGATGTCAGAGGGTGCGTTGGATTTGTCTTGGCCCGAGGAATTTAACAGTACTACCAGAATAAAAATTGAGCATGCGGTTCAAAAGTTACAGGCAGAAATGTAGCTAAAACTTTGACCAGCTGGTGGCGCTAGAGAGTTTGAGCTAGCGACATGAAATTTGTTTTGGTGGGTCATGGCATGGACAAGAATGTCTGTGACAATTTGCAGAAGATTGTGACCATGGGTTGCCAAGATATGACTTAATTTCCTGTTTGACGACTTTTAGGCCGTTTTTGATTAGCTGTCACGGCCAAACGATAAAAGATATAAAAAATTGAAGGCATAAGTTTTGTGAAGCTCAGTCCAGAAATGCTATATACCAATTTTCAGAAAAAATGTCAAAAATTGAGGGAGGAGATGGGTTTTTATTGATTTTCACCAAATCCAAAATGGCGGGCATTCTATTGTGGCGGATATGATGTCAGAGGGTGCGTTGGATTCGGCTTGGCCCATGGAATTTAACAGTACTACCAGAATAAAAATTGAGCATGCGGTTCAAAAGTTAGAGGCAGAAATGTAGCTAAAACTTTGACCAGCTGGTGGCGCTAGAGAGTTTGAGCTAGCGACCTGATTTTTTTTTTGGTGGGTCATGGCACTGACAAGAAAGACTGTGACAATTTGCAGAAGATTGTGACAATGGGTTCCCAAGATATGACTTCACTTCCTGTTTGGCGACGTTTAGGCTGTTTTTGATTGGCTGACGATAATGTCATTGGATGCGTTGGATTCGTCTTGGCCCAAGGATTTCAACGGTACCACCAGATTTAAAATGGAGCGTACGGTTCAAAAGTTAGAGGCAGAAATGTAGCTAAAAATTTGACCAGCTGGTGGCGCTAGAGAGTTTGAGCTATTGACCTAAAATTTGTTTTGGTGGGTCATGGCATGGACGAGAATGTCTGTGACCATTTGCAAAAGATTGTGACCATGGGTTGCCAAGATATGACTTCACTTCCTGTTTGGCGACTTTTAGGCCGTTTTTGATTGGCTGTCACGGCCAAACGAAAAAAGATGGAAAAAATTGAAGGCATAAGTTTTGTTAGGCTCAGTCCAGAGATGTTATATACCGAGTTTCAGAAAAAAATGTCAAAAATTGAGGGAGGACACCCATTTTTAGTGATTTTCACAAAATTCAAAATGGCGGGAAAACTATCCAGGCGGAAAATGACGTCATAGGGTGCGTTGGATTCGTCTCAACCCAAGGATTCCAGGGATACCAAGTTTTTGAAAATTGGCCAAGCGGTTCAAAAGTTACAAGCAGAAATGTACCTGCAACTTTGGCCTGCTGGTGGCGCTAGAGGGTTGGGGCTGGGGACCTAAAAATTGCTGTGGGTAATGCTGATATGGTCCTGAACGCGTGTGCCAATTTTCAGCATTTTCGACCATACGGTTCTAGGGGCTGCCATAGACTCCCAGAGGAGAAACATGAATTAATAATAATAATAATAAGAACAGTACAAACACTCTAAGGTGCCAGGCAGCTTCGCTGCTTGGCCCCTAAATATAGCTGCAAGCAGCAATGCGGGGCCAAGCAGTAAACTTGCCAAAGTCGCCACGGCAACAGAAGGAACTGCAGCGCCCCCTTTGGCCCAAATCTCGCCAATGTTGGGGTGCATTCCTTGGAGGGGAAAATGGGGAGAGAGACGGGGAGGGTAGGCAAAGGACCTGGGCTGGGAATCAAACCCGGGTCAGCCGCATGATAGACGAGTGCCCTACCGGTTGGCCACGGCAGGGCCTGTGCTGCCCTTGATTTATATTGAGTAACACATTTCCATTCCCTCTCAAATTAGTCTATAAAATATCAGCAAGTCATTTCTATACTTGAGAGGCTTGCTTTTTGGACAGCAATTATAATCCTCTGTGATCATTCTATTTAGTAAAATTGTTTATATGACATACAATATTATGGAAAAGAATCGGGAGCCTACTGAAAATAGATATGTCCTTGAACTCCTAAACATAAGAATGCTATAGGCTGCAATGTAATGTTGGCCAGCCTTTTGAGAGACTGGTCTGAGGAATTGGTGTATATAGAAGCAACGTGTGTGTGTGTGTGTGTGTGTGTGTGTGTGTGTGTGTGTGTGTGTGTGTGTGTGTGTGAGAGAGAGACAGAGGAACCGAGAGAACAACAATGGTCTCTCTCTCTCTCTCTCTCTCTCTCTCTCTCTCCCTGCCTCCTTCCCTCTCTCTCCCCCTCCCTCTCCCTCTCCCTCTGTCTGTGTGTGGGGGGTGGGGGGTATGTGCAGGGGCTGGGGCAGTGGGGCTTTGGTTGACACTAGAGCAATAGCAGACTACGCACACACCTAAGCTCTCGTCTCTTGTGTGTCCAGAGACCCCCTGCCGAGAATGGTGTCAGTGAACATGCGCAGGTGCCGTTGGGAAAGGGGACAGAGAGATGAGAAAAATCCCTCCATTCTTTCCACAATTTTGAATGGCTGCTGAGAGCTGATAGTTTTTTCAATCGTTACGAAAATCCATACCTGGGTGCAGCATAGTGTGAAGATGACCTGTGTACCAATATTTTGAAAATTGGGAGTACGGTTCAAAAGCTACAGGCAAAAATGTAGCTAAAATTTTGACCTGCTGGTGGCGCTACAGAGTTTGAGCTGGGGATTTGATTTTTTTTTGTGGTAGGTCATGGGATGGACTACTATGTGTGTACAAAATCCCTGCCCAATTCGACAAACGGTTGCTGAGATATGACCTCACTTCCTGTTCCGCCACGTTTACGACAATTTTGATTGGCTCTCACGGCTAAACGATAAAAGATATCCAATATTCCTGAAGACCCCATGTGTAGCTCAGTACAGAGATACTATATACCGAATTTCGGGTGAATTGGTCAAAAATTGCTGAAAAAATAGCATTTTTATTGAATTTTACAAAATCCAAAATGGCGGGAAAACTATCCTGGCGGAAAATGACGTCATAGGGTGCGTTGGATTTGTCTTGGCCCAAGGATTCCAGGGATACCAAGTTTATGAAAATCGGCCCAGCGGTTCAAAAGTTACAAGCAGAAATGTACCTGCAACTTTGACCTGTTGGTGGCGCTAGAGCGTTGGGGCTGGGGACCTATAAATTGCTGTGGGTAATGCTGAGCCGGGCCCGAATGTGTGTGCCGATTTACAGCATTTTCCTACGTACGGTTCTATGGGCTGCCATAGACTTGCAGAGGGAGAAGAATGGTGACTAGAGAATAATAATAATAATGAAGAAAACCTACTAACTCTATAGGGGCCTTCGCCAGCTTCGCTGCTTGGCCCCTAAATATAGCTGCAAGCAGCAATGCGGGGCCAAGCAGTAAACTTGCCAGAGCCGCCACGGCAACAGAAGGAACTGCAGCGCCCCCTTTGGTCCAAATCTCGCCAATGTTGGTGTGCATTCCTTGGACGAGAGTGTGATCACGTAAACCAAGTTTAATTTGAATCCGTTGAAGAGCTGTCGAGATATGAGCTCACTTCCTGTTACCTGTTGGTGGCGCTAGAGAGCTTGGGGTCTGGATTTTTTGTGGGAGGTCATGGGATGGACTAGAATGTGTGCAAAAAATCCTAACAGAAATTGACTAACGGTTGCTGAGCTATGACCTCACTTCCTGTTTTGCCACCTTTATGACAATTTTGATTGGCTGTCACCGGCAAACGACAAGAGGTGTTCAAAATTCTTTCCTCTCCCCCCTCCCTCTCCCTCCCTCCCTCCCTTCTTCCCTCTCTGTCCCTCTCCCTCTCCCCCTCCCCTCCCCCCTCCCCCCTCCCTCTCCCTCTGTCTGTCTGTGTGTGTGTGAGGAGGGGGTGGGGGGTGGGGTGCAGGGGCTGGGGCAGTGGGGCTTGACCCCCTGCCGAGAATGGTGTCAGTGAACATGCGCAAGGGGAGCAGAGGAGACAGAGAGATGAGAAAAAATCCCTCCATTCTTTCCACAATTTTGAATGGCTGCTGTGAGCTGATAGTTTTTTCAATCGTTACGAAAATCCATACCTGGGTGCAACATGATGTGAGGATGACCTGTGTACCAATATTTTGAAAATTGGGAGTACGGTTCAAAAGATACAGGCAAAAATGTAGCTAAAATTTTGACCTGCTGGTGGCGCTACAGAGTTTGAGCTGGGGATCTGATTTTTTTTGTGGTAGGTCATGGGATGGACTACTATGTGTGTACAAAATCCCAGCCTGATTCGACAAACGGTTGCTGAGATATGACCTCACTTCCTGTTTCGCCACGTTTACGACAATTTTGATTGGCTCTCACGGCTAAACGATAAAAGATATCCAATATTCCTGAAGACCCCATGTGCAACTCAGTCCAGAGATACTATATACCAAGTTTCGGGCGAATTGGTCAAAAATTGCCGAAAAAATAGCATTTTTATTGAATTTTACAAAATTCAAAATGGCGGGAAAACTATCCTGGCGGAAAATGACGTCATATGGTGCGTTGGATTCGTCTTGGCCCAAGGATTCCAGGGATACCAAGTTTATGAAAATTGGCCCAGCGGTTCAAAAGTTACAAGCAGAAATATACCTGCAACTTTGACCTGCTGGTGGCGCTAGAGTGTTGGGACTGGGGACCTGTAAATCGCTGTGGGTAATGCTGAGACTGCCCCGAATGTGTGTGCCAATTTACAGCATTTTCCTGCCTACGGTTCTATGGGCTGCCATAGACTTGCAGAGGGAGAAGAATGGTGACTAGAGAATAATAATAATGAAGAAAACCTACTAACTCTATAGGGGCCTTCGCCAGCTTCGCTGCTTGGCCCCTAAATATAGCTGCAAGCAGCAATGCGGGGCCAAGCAGTACACTTGCCAAAGTTGCCATGGCAACAGAAGGAACTGCAGCGCCCCCTTTGGCCCAAATCTCGCCAATGTTGGGGTGCATTCCTTGGAGGGGAAAATGGGGAGAGAGACGGGGAGGGTAGGCAAAGGACCTGGGCTGGGAATCAAACCCGGGTCAGCCGCATGATAGATGAGTGCCCTACCGGTTGGCCATGGCAGGGCCTGTGCTGCCCTTGATTTATATTGAGTAACATTAATTTCCATTCCCTCTCAAATTAGTCTATAAAATATCAGCAAGTAATTTCTATACTTGAGAGGCTTGCTTTTTGGACAGCAATTATAATCCTCTGTGATCATTCTATTTAGTAAAATTGTTTATATGACATACAATATTATGGAAAAGAATCGGGAGCCTACTGAAAATAGATATGTCCTTGAACTCCTAAACATAAGAATGCTATAGGCTGCAATGTAATGTTGGCCAGCCGTTTGAGAGACTGGTCTGAGGAATTGGTGTATATAGAAGCAACGTGTGTGTGTGTGTGTGTGTGTGTGTGTGTGTGTGTGTGTGTGTGTGTGTGTGTGTGTGTGTGTGTGTGTGTGTGTGTGTGTGTGTGTGTGAGAGAGAGAGACAGAGGAACCGAGAGAACAACAATGGTCTCTCTCTCTCTCTCTCTCTCTCTCTCTCCCTCCCTCCTTCCCTCTCTCTCCCTCTCCCCCTCCCTCTCCCTCTCCCTCTGTCTGTGTGTGTGGGGTGGGGGTGGGGGGGTATGTGCAGGGGCTGGGGCAGTGGGGCTTTGGTTGACACTAGAGCAATAGCAGACTACGCACACACCTAAGCTCTCGTCTCTTGTGTGTCCAGAGACCCCCTGCCGAGAATGGTGTCAGTGAACATGCGCAGGTGCCGTTGGGAAAGGGGACAGAGAGATGAGAAAAATCCCTCCATTCTTTCCACAATTTTGAATGGCTGCTGAGAGCTGATAGTTTTTTCAATCGTTACGAAAATCCATACCTGGGTGCAGCATAGTGTGAAGATGACCTGTGTACCAATATTTTGAAAATTGGGAGTACGGTTCAAAAGCTACAGGCAAAAATGTAGCTAAAATTTTGACCTGCTGGTGGCGCTACAGAGTTTGAGCTGGGGATTTGATTTTTTTTGTGGTAGGTCATGGGATGGACTACTATGTGTGTACAAAATCCCTGCCCAATTCGACAAACGGTTGCTGAGATATGACCTCACTTCCTGTTCCGCCACGTTTACGACAATTTTGATTGGCTCTCACGGCTAAACGATAAAAGATATCCAATATTCCTGAAGACCCCATGTGTAGCTCAGTACAGAGATACTATATACCGAATTTCGGGTGAATTGGTCAAAAATTGCTGAAAAAATAGCATTTTTATTGAATTTTACAAAATCCAAAATGGCGGGAAAACTATCCTGGCGGAAAATGACGTCATAGGGTGCGTTGGATTCGTCTTGGCCCAAGGATTCCAGGGATACCAAGATTTTGAAAATTGGCCCAGCGGTTCAAAAGTTACAAGCAGAAATGTACCTGCAACTTTGACCTGTTGGTGGCGCTAGAGCGTTGGGGCTGGGGACCTATAAATTGCTGTGGGTAATGCTGAGCCGGGCCCGAATGTGTGTGCCGATTTACAGCATTTTCCTACGTACGGTTCTATGGGCTGCCATAGACTTGCAGAGGGAGAAGAATGGTGACTAGAGAATAATAATAAATATAGCTGCAAGCAGCAATGCGGGGCCAAGCAGTAAACTTGCCAAAGTCGCCACGGCAACAGAAGGAACTGCAGCGCCCCATTTGGCCAAAATCTCGCCAATGTTGGTGTGCACGCCTTGGAGGGGAGTGTGATCACGTGAACCAAGTTTAGTTTGAATCTGTTGAAGGGCTGCCGAGACATGACCTTAATTCCTGCTACCTGTTGGTGGCGCTAGAGAGTTTGAGTTGGGGATCTGTATTTTTTTGTGGGATGTCATGGGATGGACTAGTATGTGTGTAAAAAATCCTAACAGAATCTGACAAAGGGTTGCTGAAATATGACCTCATTTCCTGTTTTGCCTCCTTTATGACAATTTTGATTGGCTGTCACCGGCAAACGATAAGAGGTGTCAGAAATTCTTTGAATACCCTAGAGCATATCAGTCCCAAGATGAAGTGTATCCTTTTGCAGGGCATTCTGACACAAATTGTGGGACAGGTAGCATTTTTATTGAATTTCACAAAATTCAAAATGGCGGATTTTTCCTTCCGGTTGACATGAAGTCATAAAGTGCGTTGGACTTGGCTTGGGCCAAGAATTCTAGTGATAGTGTTATTTATAAACTTAGGCATATGGTGTAAAAGCTACAGGCAAAAATGTAGCTAAAATTTGGTCCTGTTGGTGGCGCTACAGAGTTCAAGCTGCTGGTCTGATTGTTTTTGTGGTAGGTCATGGGGTGGACTGCTATTTGTGTACGAAATCCTAGCCTAATTCGACAAACGGTTGCTGAGATATGACCTCACTTCCTGTTTTGCCACTTTTACATCGATTTTGATTGGCTGTCACGGCTAAACGATAGAAGACATCCAATATTCCTTGAGACCCCTAATAAAGCTCAGTCCCGAGATACTATATACCGAGTTTCAGGCGAATTGGTCAGAAATTGTGGGAGAAGTATCATTTTTATTGAATTTCACAAAATTGAAAATGGCGGGAAAATTATCCTGGCGGAAAATGACGTCATAGGGTGCGTTGGATTCGTCTTAGCCCAAGGATTCCAGGGATACCAAGTTTATGAAAATTGGCCCAGCGGTTCAAAAGTTACAAGCAGAAATGTACCTGCAACTTTGACCTGCTGGTGGCGCTAGAGCGTTGGGGCTGGGGACCTATAAATTGCTGTGGGTAATGCTGAGCCGGGCCCGAATGTGTGTGCCAATTTACAGCATTTTCCTATGTACGGTTCTGTGGGCTGCCATAGACTTGCTAAGGGAGAGGAAAGATGTTGAAGAATAATAGAGAAGAAAACCTAGAAACACTCAAGGGGCCTTCGCCAGCTTCGCTGCTTGGCCCCTAAATATAGCTGCAAGCAGCAATGCGGGGCCAAGCAGTAAACTTGCCAAAGTCGCCACGGCAACAGAAGGAACTGCAGCGCCCCCTTTGGCCCAAATCTCGCCAATGTTGGTGTGCAATGCATTCCTTGGAGGGGAGTGTGCTCACATGAACCAAGTTTATTTTGAATCCCTTAAAGGGCTGACAAATATAAGCTCACTTCCTGTTACCTGTTGGTGGCGCTAGAGAGTTTGAGCTGGGAATCTGGATTTTTTTGTGGGAGGTCATGGGATTGACTAGTATGTGTGCAAAAAATAGCTAAAAGAATCTGACAAACGGTTGCTGAGATATGACCTCACTTCCTGTTTTGCCACTTTTACGACAATTTTGATTGGCTGTCACCTCCAAACGATAAGAGGTATCAAAAATTCTTTGGATACCCTAATGCCTATCAGTCTGAAGATGATGTGTACCTTTTTACTGGTCATTCTGACAAAAATTGTGTGACAAGTAGCATTTTATTGAATTTTACAAAATTCAAAATGGCGGAATTTCCCTTCTGCGTTTACATAACGTTACATAGTGCGTTGGATTCGGCTTGGCCCAAGGATTCTAGTGATAATAATATATTTTACATTGTGCACATGGTTTAAAAGCTACAGGCAAACATGTAGCAATAATTTTGACCTGTTGGTGGCGCTAAAGACTTTGAGCTGGGGGTCTGATTTTTTTTTCAGTAACTCATAGGATGGACATCTATGTGTGTACAAAATCCTAGCCGAAACCGACAAAGGGTTGCTGAGATATGACCTCACTTCCTGTTTCACCACTTTTACAACAATTTTGATTGGCTGTCACGGCTAAACGATAAACGATATCTAATATTCCTTGAGACCCCATATAAAACTCAGTACAGAGATACAATATACCGAATTTCGGGCGAAATGGTCAAAAATTGCGGGAAAAATAGCATTTTTATTGAATTTTACAAAATTCAAAATGGCGGAAAAATTATCCAGGCAGAAAATGACGTCATAGGGTGCATTGGATTCGTCTTGGCCCAAGGATTCCAGGGATACCAGGTTTATGCAAAAATGGCCCAGCGGTTCAAAATTTACAAGCAGAAATGTATCTGCAACTTTCACCTGCTGGTGGCGCTAGACTATTGGGGCTGGGGACCTATAACTCGCTGTGGGTAATGTTGATGCTGCCTCAAATATGTGTGCCAATTTACAGCATTTTTCTATGTATGGTTCTATGGGCTACCATATACTTACAGTAAATTTTACAAAATTCAAAATGGCGGAATTTCCCTTCTGCGTTGACACAACTTCATATAGTGCGTTGAATTCGGCTTGGCCTAAGGATTCTAGTGATAATAATATATTTTACATCGTGCATATGGTTTAAAAGCTACAGGCAAAAATGTAGCTAAAATTTTGACCTGCTGGTGGCGCTACAGAGTTTGAGCTGGGGTTCTGATTTTTTTTGTGGTAGGTCATGGGATGGACTACTATGTGTGTACAAAATCCCAACTTAATTCAACAAACGGTTGCTGAGATATGACCTCACTTCCTGTTTCACCACTTTTACGACAATTTTGATTGGCTGTCACGGCTAAACGATAAAAGATATCCAATATTCCTTGAGACCCCGTGTGTACCTCAGTCCAGAGATACTATATACCAAGTTTTGGGCGAATTGGTCAAGAATTGCGGGAAAAATAGCATTTTTATTGAATTTCACAAAATTCAAAATGGCGGGAAAACTATCCTGGCGGAAAATGACGTCATAGTGTGCGTTGGATTCGTCTTGGCTCAAGGATTCCAGGGATACCAAGTTTATGAAAATTGGCCCAGCGGTTCAAAAGTTACAAGCAGAAATGTACCTGCAACTTTGACCTGCTGGTGGCGCTAGAGTGTTGGGGCTGGGGACCTGTAAATCGCTGTGGGTAATGCTGAGACGGCCCCTAATGTGTGTGCCAATTTACAGCATTTTCCTACCTACGGTTCTATGGGCTGCCATAGACTTGCTAAGGAGAGGAAAGAGGTGACATAATAATAAGAATACCAGCTAAAACAGTAGGGGCCTTCGCCAGCTTCGCTGCTTGGCCCCTAATGAAGAAAACCTACTAACTCTATAGGGGCCTTCGCCAGCTTCGCTGCTTGGCCCCTAATTATAGGGGCCTTCGCCAGCTTCGCTGCTTGGCCCCTAAATATTGGGTACAAATATGTCTTCTGAAGTCCTAAACAGAGGACATCCAAAAACTGCAATAAAATTTGTATCATCTTTGAGGGAATGCTATGATGATGCAGGATCATCCAGACCAAAACGGACAGTATTGCAACAAACTATTCCTATCTATGTACCAGCATGCATAATGTGAGTTTCCTTCATGGTTTAGTTCTTGACCCATAGGCTTGTGAACTTTGACCAAAAAAAGAGTGTGAACAAAATGGGCACCCCCCTCCCCCAGTGAAAATGGCTGTAACATGGAAAGTATACATCTTGCACTCAAATAAATGTACAGTGTTTCTCTTGAGTACCATGGGTACATTTGGTAATTTTTTCAGATTTGTTTGAGACCTAAGTGCGCAGGCTCCTGTTGAATTGACATGGAATGACCCTTAATTCCGCCATTTTTTGGGAAAATGTGTCCTGTGGTGTGAAATCATTGGTGTGACATTTCTGTAAGATACAATAAAATGATTAATATTCTGCACAAACATATCCCCAATGCTCTTTCTGCTATTGTTCCTTTAACCCCCACCCCACACACACACTACTACCCACCCGCACCCCCACCCCCACACGCCTATGCATCGTACAGGCAGACAACTGTGATTTCACTGCATGGTTTCACTGTATTACTTGTAATAATTGTGTGAATGTGACAAATAAATCTCCTGGTATCCTTATATCCTTGCATGATGCATGAAAAATAAGTGAGGATTGAGTAACACAATGCCTAAGCATGTCACACCACAGGACATGAAAAATAGAGGAGGAAAAATATGAATTTTGTAGGTTTTTAACTAATGTTATGTAAAAACAGGGCGTCATGTCAACCACCCTTGTGCAGTATGTGTGAGTGTGTTTGGGTGTGTTAGATTAGGGTGTGCGTGTGCGTGCGTGCGTGCGTGCGTGCGTGTGTGCGTGCGTGTGTGCGTGCGTGCGTGCGTGCGTGCGTGCGTGCGTGCGTGCGTGCGTGTGTGAGAGAGTCGGTTGTATGTGCTTGTGCAATGCATGCATGTGTGTGAGTGTGTTTGGGCCTTTTAGATTGTTAGATCAGGGTTGTGTGTGTG
>NC_085859.1:53553676-53638030 GCF_034702125.1 Engraulis encrasicolus | reverse complement strand
GCCTACTGCGTGTGACTAAGACCCGTTTCGCGTGTGTGCAAAAGTTGCCCAGGAAGGAACTAAGACTGTGCACAAGGAAGTAGGGCTGCACGATTATGGAAAAAATCATAATCACAATTATTTTGGTCAAAATCGTAATCATAACAAGATGAAATATAACCAAGAATGAACTGTATACGGGATGAGCAAAATAAAATGAATTGTAATAATTATGTAAAGGCAATAGCATGAAACCTATTGGACAGATCTCTGGCCAGAAACGCCAGTCTGTCAGTATGTTCTGGCTTCAAGGACGCTCTCAAAGGTAGGTCACTATTGCCACGATTAAATCACGATTAAAATTCCAACTTCGATTTCACTAATTTATCACAATTTTCGATTATTTTCGATGAATTGTGCAGCCCTACAAGGAAGTAACGTGTACATCTGGAGGCGAAAATGCATTTGATTGGTTGATACAATTGCAGGGGGAGGTGGCAGAGCAGGAGATGCGTATCTAATAGGCCTACACCAATTTCATATTGGACCCCGTGAAAAAGCACAAGATTCTGCAAGCTTACAATAGCTCGGCAATGAAAGCACCTATAGACAAACGGTTTTCACGCACTAAGAGGTGAAAGTCTCACCTTTCAAATGAGCCATAGCATGTTTCGGTGGCCCTATCACACAATATGCTGTGACTGTACAAAAAACACCTAAAATTGGTTTAGAACGCTGGGAGTCTACTACATGATTCTGAAAGCACCGCTGGTAGTCAATGTGTTAATATGTCAGTAAAGTAACAACAAAATGACGCAAGAAAGCATTGACCAAGCGACCACAAATTGTCCCTGATTTTCTACATTCTATCTACTTTTCCAATTACTTTTCCACTTCTATTATGTTGCACAATTAACAGCTATAGGGCTTTGGGCAGGGGCCAGCGATTAGATTATTTTCGATACTTACGAATGCCCCACGATTCAATACGATTTGATTCGATTCAATCATCGGCTGTGGGATCGATGCATCGATACATATCGATTATTATATTTACACCCCTAGTTAGAATCACCAGCCCCGCTGCTGATCCCCAGCAGATGACGGCAAAGAATATTGCAACTGCCACCACAGACTGCTTAAAAAAAATGTTGGAAGGAGTGTTACAAAATGTCTAGTGGTACCTCAGTTTGTAACATAGTATTTGAATTTAAACTGGAGGTGTAAAGTACCATGTGCTCAGTGTTCAATTTGTCTCGAATTTCCGTGGCGATGCAGTTTGTTATCCCTTCCCGTTTTGATTTTGGATATCGTTTGTTTTGAATTACACCCTTCCATTTCCATTCCCCCAAGCTACAGTATTGACGTTTGAAGAGCCCCGGGAAGCAATCATGCAGAGGAAGTACAAAGCAGAACACGCCTCTTCTGGTGTGTGTGTGTGTGCACACGTGGGTGCGTGCGTGTGCGTGTGCATACATTACTGCTAGAAGCACTGACCTCCAGTTGACCCCTGTGTCGTTCTTCCTAATCTCCTTGGTGATGCCAGCCACTGATACCCCATGTGTCTCCCATGGTGAGCCGGTGCATCTGGAAGCCGTCCTGATTTAAAGACTTTGCGGCATTGTGATGATTACTTAATTGCCTTGAGATTACTGATGATGGTGACACAGCAGTTTAGATCAGATGTAGTGAGATTTGTGTTATTTTACATCAGCTGTGGTGTTTACGACCCGAACAGGAAGCAGCTGGCAAATGATAATCTGTCCATTGCGCAATATTGTAAGCCTCTAGTGTACATGTGACGGGGGGCCACCTTGCGCTAGTTTGCCACTCACGGTTCGAACTCGCGACCCCCAAATCACAGCAACGCTTCCGCATGGTAGCACAGATACAAAACCACTAACATTCTCCCACCGAACTCTGCTAGGGGGTGTCCGTTACACACACACTACTGCGAGAGATAGAGAATCTGACCACTGCACTCCACTCAAGTTACTTGAGTTTTACTACTCCACCGATTGACAAACACAGGCACACACAGTCACTGTTCCCAGATTTGTACATAAATTCTGCTGCACTAACCCTTTATTTAAGACTACCTACCATCATTTGCTATGAACTGTAATAAGTCATTGTGAGTGAAACACTCACTACTTGGCTGTCTGTAGCAGTTCCTGTGTGTGTGTGCGTGTGCGTGTGTGTGTGTCTGTGTCTGTGTGTGCGTGTGTGCGTGTGGACGGCTGCTACATGATTCTCTGCTGTGATGCTGCTGTGGTCACTGGGTCCTGCTACTGCAGGCCTGAAGCTGACATATTTATGTGGGAGTGGAGGGGCCCTTGGGCAGAGCTGTGTGGCATGGTGGTTAGCTGTGGGGTTTGCCTTTTGTAGGCCAGCATTAAGCACTGAGCCAGTAAAGTGCAGTCACTACGCCAACATTGAAACTGAGAAAAGGCCTTCAAAGTATTGATTTTACGTTGGGTATTGTGTAGTCACTGCCATTTGATATAGCAACATCTCTAAAACAGGACATATTTGAACCATAAGGTTGTAGAGGATAAAGGAGGTGCTATGGAGGCCGTTTCACTCTAAGGATAATTTTGACAAAATATTTAGTTACTGCACTTTGCCTTTGTATGGCAGTATAGCCTGCCGAGTCAAGAACAATACGTCTCTCTCTCTCTGTCATCCTGTGTATCTCTTTCTGTCTGTCTCTGTCAGTCTCTGTCTGTCTCTTACTCTCGCTCGCTTTTTGCATCATACGTGTCTGCAATAAAGCTCATTAATATTGTGTCTATGTGTGTATTACATAATCATATTTGTGTAAAATGTAAAGCAAAAACAGCAGATGTCATCTTTTCTTTTTTTACTCTACCGCTAAGCGTGTTGTTGTATTCTAATTTGATCTAACCCATGTCTCACTTCTCTCTCTCTCTCTCTCTCCATTTCTCCCCTCCATTCTTTCTTCTTTCCACCATCTCTCTCTGTGTAGAGAGGAGGTGCAGGAGAACTGCGTGCGCTGGCGCAGGAGGTTCTCCTTCGTGAGTAAGATGAGTGCCAACCCCACCACCGGCATCCTAGACCCCTGCATCTGCAGAGTGTCTGTTCGCAAGGTAATGCTTGAACACAACACATTTACATTACATGACATTACATTACACTTAGCAGACCCTTTTATCCAAAGTGAATTAGTTGTTGTATTAGTTTTGATAGGCAGGGGCACCTTTTCTCAAAAAGGGCTTAGGCTGAAATGGGTTAAGTACAACTAGGTATTGGTTATAGTCCCTAGGGATAGGGGGTGGAAGGGTGGGATTCGAACTAGGGATGGGATATCGGTATCGGTGTATCGGTATCAGGTTCAGATATCAGCATATTTCAAAGATCGGATCGGATCTGAATTTTCCCAAAATATCGGCATTTTCCTGATACAGACATTGAGTCAGGTGCAATGTTAATTTGAAATCATAGCACTCGCATATTAGTTTTCAGGATGGGATTGGTGCTTTTTTACTTGCTTATTAATTGGTTTCCTGTTCTTCTGACTCCCTTTTCTGACCAAATAGTCTGCTTGGGCCTACCTCAAGTTGAAACCCATGCATATATGTGATTTTGGTATTGGATCGGAGTAGTATCGGTATCGGCAGATATTCAAATTTAGATATCGGGATCGGATCGGAAGTGAAAAAATGTGTATCGGTGCATCCCTAATTCGAACCTGCAACCTGCAACCCTCTGATCTAAAGCCCATCTCCTTAACCACTAAGCCATGACTGCCCACACACCACACGGCTGTACATTGCTGTCTGACAACTGATGAGTCTGACACACTTTCAGATTTCCCCAATCCTCAACCCCCAGTGGGTTCTCTCTGGACTCTCATCCCCACTATCTGTGTTTATGTAGGCTAACCACCATTAGCATGGAAGATAAGGAATTTTCCTTCTGTGTGTGTGTGTGTGTGTGTGTGTGTGTGTGTGTGTGTGTGTGTGTGTGTGTGTGTGTGTGTGTGTGTGTGTGTGTGTGTGTGTGTGTGTGTGTGTGTGTGTGTGTGTGCACCATTCAGACTCGTTTTCTCAACACCCTTTAGTCTGCATCCCAATCTTTATGTCGCTGCGTGCGTGCGTGTGTGCGCGTGCGCGTGCATGCTTTGCCTGTTATCTCTCCCACTCTGGTGTGTGTGTCTGTCTTATCGCTAGTCCTAAAGGATGTTCCCTGTCAGGTTTTTGTCCCAGTTTACTGCTGATGTCAGTGATTCCTTCATCAGCAATTCTCAACTCCTTCCAGAACGCTGCATAGAATATTGTAAACCAGTGTCTCTCTGTGTGTGTCGTTATGTGTCCATGTGTTGTTTTTGCCCTGATTTAATATGTGCTTTCCTGTTTGCTTTACAGGAGCTGAAAGGAGGAAAGGCGTATGTAAAGGTAAGGAGGAATTCTCCCACAGTGAACAAGCGCACTCTGACACTGACAACCAGAAAACAGACATATACAAGTGGCAATAGCTGCACTCCATCATGACATGTTAATGCATTCTTGTATACTTGCAAATGAACACAGATGCCTTCCATCCGTCTAATGTGTCCATATCTCTCTCTCGCACGCACGCACGCACGCACGCACGCACGCACGCACGCACGCACGCACGCACGCACGCACGCACGCACGCACGCACGCACACACACACACACACACACACACACACACACACACACACACACACCAGGTATCATGCACACACACACACTCAGATGCAGCTTTTAACAAACCTTTTTTTTCTGAACACACACAGATATCTTGACACATGTCAATTTCACTCTATTATCTTTACAGTAGCTAACTGGGCCCTTGTGCTCTGTGACCTCCAGTAGCCTAATTAGGTCACATGGCCTTCCCCTTTGTCTCCACTTCCCCATGCCATCCACTCTCCTCTCCTCAACATTACTACTGACACATGACCACTCTCCTCTCTTCAACATTACTACTGACACATGACCGCTCTCCTCTCCTCAACATTACTACTGACACATGACCGCTCTCCTCTCCTCAACATTAGGCCTGCTACTGACACATGACCACTCTCCTCTCCTCAACATTACTACTGACACATGACCACTCTCCTCTCCTCAACATTACTACTGACACATGACCACTCTCCTCTCCTCAACATTACTACTGACACATGACCACTCTCCTCTCCTCAACATTACTGACATATGACCACTCTCCTCTCCTCAACATTACTACTAACACATGACCACTCTCCTCTCCTCAACATTACTGAAACATTACTGAAACATGACCGTGTGTGGGGTCCGTCCGCACACAAAACAATTCGCCCAGTTTTGTCAACGAGAAGCCAGCAGCTATACTTGGCAAATGTCCTCTTTGCATTACGATCTGAACTACCTGAAGTTGCCATCTTGACGTTTTCAGGCCAAGCGAACTGATGCCGATGCCGGATCCCAAAGTCTTTGACGGTGAACGACTCTCAGTCATACCGGGATGTTGTTCGCTAACGTTTTCAATACTTGTGACCGCTTGTTACCCGAATGAACATGCTGACATCAATGTTGTCATCACGGTATTTTTCAGTTCCAACTTTCTGCTTCCCAAATGCTCAAATTTTCTGCATGGACTTGTCAGTCGATTCAAGATGAGGTGCTGGCATGATACTCTGTCAGCCCGAACAGCTTATCATCTGTTTATCAAATGAGTTTATCATTTGAACTTTTAGAACTACCACTGGATTGCTAGCTTTATGAAGCCAGGCATACCCATCGCTTTGAATGTTTCTATTGTCTTACAGCTTCAACATAAAGCCATTCAGGTTAGTTTTTATATTGAAGAGAGAATGAATGAATTATATAATTCAAGAAAGCAGACAATTGAAGGAGACATGTTATTGATTACTGAGGCAGATCCATCTGAGGCAGTTCCATTGATTTAGAAATTCCAGTTCTCATCTCTCTTCATCTTCTTAACGTAGCACTTGGCTGAGATAAAGGTTAAACCTGGCTGTATAATTAGACTATTAGTCTGTCTTACTGGTTGTGTGTGTGTGTGTGTGTGTCTGTCTGTGTCTGTGTCTGCGTCTGTGCGTCTGTGTGTCTGTGTGTGTGTTAGTGAGACACAGTGACACAGAGAGCGAAGTGCTCCCTGGTGTTCATGGTCTGTGAATGGACTGGACTCCTTCCCCCTGGTTTCCCGCTCGGCCGGGCCCAAGTTTAGATATCCTCGAGTTTAAAAATAACCCTCACCTCCTCAGGAGTCGCCTTCCTTAAATACCGACATCTTCAGCAGCCGTCGGATGCCTGAGAAACTGGGTCAGACCACCAGACCCTGGCCTTTCATTGTATTTATTTCTTTCAACACCTTTTGTTCAATTCATTTGGGGCCATTGCAAGACACACAGACTCTAATTAATGGTTTGAGGTGCCTTTGGTGCACACTTCCCTTTGATTTCCTGTCTTGAGACATAAACACCTATTAGTCTTTATTTTAAACTGCTGTGAGAGAGGTTCCATTACTCCTAGTTCTCATAGTTTAATCTGATTTGATAGGGACCCTTCATCATGTGGGTCCTTGTGTTTATCGATTCACTCTGAGCTACTGAGAGATTTGATAGCCTGCTATGTGACACAATTTAATAAAATTCATTTTACGGGTTTAAAAAGTGTGTTCTCAAAATATCTCAATGGCATGGATGATAGGATGCCATTCATTCCCAATAATGAGATGCAAAAGTAAAACAAAATGGAGCTTACATCATTTTTACAATGAAACCCTTCATTTCCTGTGTCCACTGTATCTGCAGTCAGTAGCCAGTGCCCATTGATACAGTAGCTGACTACACCCCATAATCTGTAACAAGATAGATACAGGACATAGTGTAACAGCTTTAGGGGGTGCTTTGAAGTCTACTTGTTCGTACACATTGTTTTGAGTGTTATCAGTCCGCGTGCATCGTATCACAATGTCCAACAGGCTTACCATTTCCTTGCTGTCAATATTTCCCTGGTGGGATATTGGGGAGGTGTAATGGCCTGCCACTGTTTTGAATTAGACAAGTGGAGTTTAGATATTTCTTGGGATTCAGGAGTGTGTGCGTGCAGCCGTGTGGCTGTGCGGCCGTGTGGCTGCATGTGTGTGTGTGCGTGCGTGTGTGCGTGCGTGCGTGCGTGCGTGCGTGCGTGCGTGTGTGTATGCCGGTTGGCCTTGGCCTGCTCTGCCAAGTTTGGGGAGTGCTGCTTGGAGGAGTGGTCTTGGAATGCAACAGCCTGTCAACGCCACAGACCCCCCAAGCCCTTCTAGACATCACCTGTTACACACACGCACACACACACACACACACACACACACACACACACACACACACACACACACACACACACACACACACACACACACACACACACACACACACAGCAAATGTGTCTATAAAAACTACCACTGATCTAAAACAGTTCATTGGCTATAAGTAAATATATTGCCTTTGTCACAATGGGGCTGCGGCATAGCTGGTTGGCGTCTCAACCAGTGGATGTTTTGATTTCCTTGATTGTATTACCTATGCTCTTCTGATTGATAGCCTTACTTTGTATTTTTACATTAACTACAGTGACTAGGTATACTGATGTATATTAATAGCAGTCATATTTCCTGGGATTTTCCGACTTTTCTTGATCCTACTAGTTTGTAATATATTGGTTAGATGAGTCTTAAACATGCGTCACAACTCATCAAAAAAGGACATGGTTGAATAGGGGTGAGTCCTCTCCTCTGTGTCTCTCCTTCTCAAGAGATTAGACTTATAGAACAGCATGTTCTGCTGCTTCAAATTTCACTGGAAAAAGTGAAGTTCACACCAAGTAAACACTGAAGTTGCTTTTGCGTTGGAGAAGCCCGACAGTTGTGTTTTCTGGACGGGGTGCATCGGAGCAGGAAACAGCGGCCATGGGGGTTAAATGGAAAGGATGTCCATCTCACAGCCCTCCCAAAACACTCGTTTTCCAGTGTCGTCTCCGGGAGGAAGAGCTCTGTTCCTGTGAGTCAGCAAGATGGCCTGTTTGTGGAGTGGACTCACTCGGGCTTCCCTGTTTGCACCAGAACAAGGAGCGGTAGTTGGACCGAGCTATTTGCTCTTGCTGTGGAACAGGGAGTGCTCCGCTCTTGTGTCTGGCCTGGGCTGCGGTGGCGTGCAAGGGCATAGTGCACTGTAGTGCCAGAATATACCCATGCTTGCTGCGCCATGTTAATCCAGATACATATGAATGCAATATCCATAGTTTAAAATGATCCGCATCCACACAGTCAATTTTATATCATTTTCAGAATGCAACATTCTCACATTTCTCCATTTAAGCTGTCGTTTTAAGAAAGCACTGTTTCAGGTGTTCAAATTTGTGTATTAGTGAAGTATGTATACCACACTTCGAAAAATCTGCACCTATGACCCAGACTCTATCACAACCCTCAAGAGGATACATTATTTGACTGTAGTATATGGAATAGAAATGCACTAAAGCTTCATTGGTGCATATAATGCTCGTGTGTAAATAATTGGAATTGTGTTTGTGGTGGAGTGATGTGTTAAAACAGTCCAGTTCCAAAGTAGAGATGCACACTGTGTGCTTGAAGAGTGTGTGTTTGCTCTTTGTCTTTAATGTATGAACAGCTTGTCAGGCCTTGTTGCTTTCTGTCAAGGAGAAGAGTCATAACATTCACATTCCCTTATGCTGCACTCTTAAGAGCAGATTGGAGTAAACAATCACTTATTCTAGTGTTATACTCAGAAGTGGAGCATGCACACACACACACACACACACACACACACACACACACACACACACACACACACACACACACACACACACACACACACACACACACACACACACACACACTGGTGTGCTGTAACCTTCAGAAGAAGATGCACATATGCACTGAAACCCACACCCCTGGCCATGCATAGAGAGTATGTCCATAAATGGTGTTTGAAATGCTCAGTCCTTCTTATGGAGAAAAGGGCTGACCGGCTCTTGGTACCTCTCCTCTCCTCCTCATGGGATCCTCTATCTGTAGTATAATGTTGTACCAGGAGAGAACAACATAAGACTGTTGGAACATAGCTTTGAGAAAGAAAAGTACTTCGTTGAACCCATCACAGAGAGTCCATGTCCCCATCATGGAATTTTGGCAAGAAAACTGTGAAACTGTCGCCGATTTTTTTTGTCACAGTGGTCCGTGTTCATTTCATGGAATTCTGTGAGATCATGTTGTTTACGCAGTAATGGGTAGTGGGTATCTAGCCGTTACATCTTTCTCATGGAACCTCTCTCTCTCATTCCTCTTCCTCCTATTTGTGTCCTAGCGTCCCTTAGATGTATACAATGAACTAGTAGAGCAGGGGTTGGGATTTTTTTTTATTCAAAGGAAAGAATTGTATTGCAAATGTAATTTCTATGATTGCTTTACAAAACATGTCATATTTCATGTGAAACTGCCCAACATTAATTTTATTGGGGGCCTTATAAGACGGCCACAGGGCCGTAAACGGCCCACGGGTCATAGGTTCCCCACCCATGCTTTAGAGCAAAGTAACAGAGAGGCAATCTTTTTTTTTCCTTCTGCTTCTCTCTCTCTCTCTCTCTCTCTCTCTCTCTCTCTCTCTCTCTCTCTCTCTCTCTCTCTCTCTCTCTCTCTCTCTCTCTCTCTCTCTCTCAGCTGGGCTTTGCAGACCTGAACCTGTCTGAGTTTGCAGGTTCTGGCTCTACTGTGCGTTGCTGTCTGCTGGAGGGCTATGACACTAAGAACACCCGACAGGACAACTCCATACTGAAGGTACACACACACACACACACACACACACACACACACACACACACACACACACACACACACACACACACACACACTGAGTGTGTTTATAGTTAAATTAATTGTTACTAGAGCATTACATTTCCCTTGATTTGTTGTTATCTCAATAGTTATTTGGTGTGTTTTGTCTTTATTTGTTTTTCTTTTTTAACTTTCAATAGGTGACCATTGGTATGACTCTTTTGTCTGGGGATCCCTGCTTTAAGACGTGAGTCTCCCATTCCTCATCCTGGTGTTGTAAAATGCGGCTCTGGTAAAATGTAACCTACTCTTCCCCCTAGTGGAAAACGATGGTCATTACATGTGGATGTTCTTCATTTACGCTGAAACACACTGCTCCTACAGTATATACCGGTATTATTTGAAATATGTCATGTATAAGTGAACATGTAAAACTAAACATATAGCTGATTGATTTTTTGTTTTTGAAATGATACCTTCACTGGTGTTTAACGTTAAAACCATTCATTACCATTCCCAAGTAAATAAATAATAACTGTCCATAATCTGTGGCTTAGTCCCCCCAGCACGGCCAAGACTATTGTGGTGTCGGGTAGAGACACCTCCCTGCAGCTGGACTGTAAAGGGGAGGGCACGGCCACACCCAATGAGATGCCGGCTCGCCTGGCCAAGCACCGCCCATCAGTGCTCAGCACAGGTAAGGTGTTGTCATGGAGATGAATATGATACAATACAAAACTTAACAACTTTGTTGTTGTGAAATTGAATATACTGTGTGTGCGTGCGTGCGTGTGCGTGTGTGTGTGTCAGGTCTGCCAGAGGAGGGGGAGCAGTGTGTCTCCAGTCCTGATGAGTCCTTCCACACGGGTCACTCCAGAAACTCCAGCTACGCCAGCCAACAGAGCAAGCTGTCCGGTCAGTATATGTGTGTGTGTGTGTGTGTGTGAATGCTTGCGTGTGCATGCGCGCGCGCGTGTGTGTGTGTGCGCGCGCTTATGTGTGTGCACGTGTGTGTTCGCGTGTCTGGGCACACAAAAGATGTGGGTGTGCATGCGTGTGTGTGCTCGCTGGCGACTGTGTGTGAACGCTTGCGTGTGTGTGTGTGCACGTTTACGTGTGTGTAGGCACACAAAAGATGTAGGTGTGTGTGTGTGTGTGTGTGTGTGTGTGTGTGTGTGTGTGTGTGTGTGTGTGTGTGTGTGTGTGTGTGTGTGTGTGTGTGTGTGTGTGTGTTTGCTCAATCCCAAATGCATGTTTGTTTAGCGTGTACTCTCATTGTTGTGATGTAGGATGTAGTGTATTATGTGTTCTTACTAGGCGGCTTGCCTGTGGCGCACTGATCTCAACCTTGAGCAAGCGTCTGCAGTAGCTGTGTAAAACCATGCCTATAATTACAATTTGAAAGTTACTTATATTTTTCCAAGTTATAATTGTAATGTAACTTGTGTGTGTGTGTGTGTGTGTGTGTGTGTGTGTGTGTGTGTGTGTGTGTGTGTGTGTGTGTGTGTGTGTGTGTGTGTGTGTGTGTGTGTGTGTGTGTGTGTGTGTGTGTGTGCCTGTGTCTGTGTCTGTGTCTGTGTCTGTGTGTGTGTGTGTGTCCAGGTTACAGCACAGAACACTCCTGCTCGTCCAGTCTGTCTGACCTGACCCACCGCCGGAACACCTCCACGGGCAGCAGTGCGTCCGCTGGCTTCGGCATCACCGCTGAGACCCCGTTGGAGGTCGAGTCCCGCCCAGAGAGACCCCCCAGGCCCCCTCGCCCCGTCCTGCCCAATAACAGGCCTCCCAGGTACGTACGACTAGTTGCCAATGGGGTGTTACAGCTGTAGACTTTGTGCACAACTGGAACTTCTTCACACATTGTAAAATATATATATACAGTATATGTGGAGGAACCCCTAAAGGTGAAAATCTTTTTTAGGAATCTCAACATTTTTAAAGAGTGGAAAAGCTTTTATTTACTGCAGTGTTTGCTTGTACTGTTCTAATGTCCTGTGTGTGGGCGTGTGTGTGTGTGTGTGTGTCTGTACAGGAGGAAGCAGGACTCTGTGGAAAGCCACCCCACTTGGGTGAACGACACGCGCATGGATGCCGACGATATTGTGGAGAAGATCGTTCAGAGCCAGAACTTTGCTGACATCAGCAACACTGAAGGTGGGTGGGAGCCACTATTCCCTCTTTGAGCACATAATGAGTGCATGCGTGCATATATGTGGTACTCAGACCTGCGTGCATACATGTGCACATTAACAGATATTCGTTTATGATATGTTGTTTTCCATTGTCCAACCTTTTAGACAGCAACCTGCGTCTGTTTGTGAGCCGAGATGGCACCACCGCTCTCAGTGGCACTCAGCTGGGCAACAGGTGAGCTTAACAAAAGCTTTACATCATATGACCTTTAAAAAGATGTTTTCAAGCACAATTTGTGCCTTCATTTGAGAGGGTACAGTGTAGAGAGACAGAAAGCAAGTGAGAGAGAGATATGGGGTAGGGCTGGGAACTGATCCACGCTGCACTCAAACTTGGGCCCGCATGGGCAAGTGCCTGTTAATGGTACAATGCATTAGCGCATTGCACCCCTCTTAGCAGATATTTTTATTCACAGCAACTTACTAAAGAGGACATAATCAACAGATCCTGTGCGGGTGAGTAGGGTTAGTTTGGTTTGAAGAGAAACAGTCTCAGTACAGAAGACAGAGAGAGATGACCCAGCTCTTGTATCTGGTCGTCTGTTTCACCATTTTGAGGACAATAATTGAGAGCAGAGCCATAGTCATTTAAAAATAGTAGGGCCACAGTGGTTGTATGTTCATTTGATAGTGGTCAATGATAATGACTTGGGAAGCCTGTAATCTAAGCCTGACATTAAGCAGCTGTCTTTTTCAAAATCAAAATGTGCAGTGTGATTAGAATGATAGGAAGACACTGTGAAAATATTGTGAAATCAAAATGCTAGGCAATCGAAAAACAGCATTGTTGCAGAATGCATTCTTGTGTTGAGTGTGAGCATGTGCATGTGAACACATTTAATATTTTGCATGTTTCTGTGTTCTGTGCAGGGTGACGGCTGGTGTGTATGAGCCGGTAGTGATCGAGAGCCACTAGGACCCAGAAGGCCGCTAGGACCCAGAAGTGGACCAAGATTCCACAGCACCATCCGGGAGCAGGACATAAACCAGTCTCTCTGATAGGCTGTACATCAGCTGGCCTGTTTCTGTCTGTCTGTCTGTCTGTCTGTCTGTCTGTCTGTCTGTCTGTCTGTCTGTCTGTCTGTCTGTCTGTCTGTCTGTCTGCCTGTCTGTCTGTCAGTGAGTCTTTCTCTCATCTGCCATTCAGACTATTACCACTCAACCTCATCAAACCACTTTTCCTCATCGCTGAGGACACATTTACTCCTCGAGGGCTTTGTCTCTCTGGACCTTAAGCCTTTTCCGTTTGAGGGGCTCTGTGTCTCTGGATCTCAACCCTAAGCACTAGCGAGGTGTCCTTTGGAAGATGTGCACTGTGCGGAGGAGAGATTCTCTGCAGACTGAATGAACCAAGGACTTGACAGGATCAGTCAGACTAACTTCTTTTTTCGGAGGATCGCCGTGCCTACACCATGACTATGAGAGATTGAAGACTGAGGACATTCAAGGAAGCATTTCTCAGGCCAAAATCACTACTATCCACATGGTCGCCACCCCACTCCAGCACAATGTTTTGATTATGTACAATTCCAACAGTCACCGTGGGAACAAGCCGAACTACTTCCTTCCGTCCTTTGCTGTGGCCTCTGGCCTTCTGATGCAAGGGTCAACCACAATGTTTTATTCAATATCTGGCAAAAGCACAATTCAAAGGCAATCCTGGTCAATTGGGATATTGAATGGGGAAAGGCCAGCCAAATTTATCCCTGCATTTTCTCCATGGAGGCAGGGCAGCACTAAGGCAAAAGGCCACATGAACGTACAGGAATAAGTAGTTTGCGTGCCATCCCTTCACCATGTTTTTTTGTTTTAAGTGGTTCCTTACTCAACCATGGATGATTGATATCAAGTGTATAGTTCCCAGACCAACTACACCTAGTGGACCATTCATGGTCCCTTACACAGCACACTCCCTATACACTCACTATGAGAACCTCTGCATGTGTTGTTGATGGGATCTCATGTGGTGATTGCCTTTTGTATTGTGTGTATGTGGTGTGCTTTCCACTAAGGTGTTTTGATGGGTGATGATTGGGCAATAGGGTTTAATTAATGAATGAGCCATAGCTTAATGTGGAGGCTGAATACTGTGTGAGTGGGTGGATTTGTGTGTCTGTCATATTTGTCTTCCTGGAGTGTCGGCCGGTCCGAGCACTATGAGTGGAAAACCAACATGGCTGCTAGCAGGCTCCTCCACGACTTTATCACAGTAATGGTGTTGGTCAGGGAGGTTTGGTGTTATTGAAGGGAAGATTTGTATTGCACTCTTTTTCTGTCCTCTTTCCACCATTCCCCTTTCTCTCTCTTTGTCCATCACTTGCTATCATCATCTCTCTCTGCTTTTACTGTATATTACACACACACACACACACACACACACACACACACACACACACACACACACACACACACACACACACACACACACACACACACACACACACACACACACACACACACACACACACCATGTTATTGTCAGCTCTGTCCATCCATGTTAGCTTGTGAATTAACTGAGCCCTCTTTGTTGTACTGTTCTGCATTCTGTGTTCTCTATTCTACTGTTCTTTATTCTATGTTCTACCCTTCTATGTTGTTCTACCGCGATGTGCCATCTGATGTGCTGAGAGTTTCTCTTGAGTGTTGGAAGCCAGAGGCTGGTCCTGCTGAGCCTGAAAATGATCATCTTGGGGATCTCGAAAGTTTTTATTGCCTATATGTTCAGTTGCAGAGATCTGCTGTATGCGTGCGTGCACACATTTGTGTATTCCTCCTTTCTGCTCACAACGGATTTAGTTTATTTTCAGGTCTCAATATAGTTCCAACTGCATGCTGTACATGAGTACATATTTTCTTGTTTGTCAGAATTTGCTTGTCACTAGTATTTTCGGGCACCTTTCTCCTCGTTGACTTGACCTGTTTCTGATAACAACCTAGTTAGCCAGTGCCTCTGATGGAAATGCTAGCCATACTTGTGCCAACTCAAAGGTCTGAGACACTGGTAAGACGCAAACACTGTGCTCACTCTATGACCCAACAAGTCTCTATAGCTCTATTTGAGATGGTGTTTTTTTTAATGAAGGATCTGCTTTTTCTGATCAACCAGCTGGCTGGTTGATGCTTTGTTTGTTTTTTAAGATAAGCATGAGGTTAACACTACTCTTCAAAGCCAAGTTTACAGCCAACATATGTTGTGATATATATTCCAGCATATTGTGAAGCTAGTGAATGAATGATGTGTTCAGATTCAATGTTCTTTATCTATGCCAACTTGTGAGAGAAACCGGGTCATGTGTAAAGCTGTTGAAATGAACGGAGTTCCTGAGTATTTTTACAAAGCTACATAGCAGTGAAGTCAATTTTGCTCACACAGACAATGGCTTCCTTTTATTTACCATCAATTATTTTCTCTGTGCTGTAAACATAACACTGATGTTCAGCTATATTTCATACAAATGCATCGTGGAACTGACCTGTCTACGACCAATGAGATTGAGTTCTGGACTCAAATGATGGTTACCTTTTAGTCCAAATTTCACAAGTTTCTATCTTGTTTAATTTTTAAGGTGTGTTTTTAAGATGTATTATCTCAGATTTCGCAGTCCCTGAAGAGGCCACTCTGAGAGTAATTTGAGTACAGTGAAGTCTCTGTCCATGCTGTTTAATTTCCATAGCTTACAGATGCATGGCCTGTCTCGGGTCATATGAAGTTCATTTCAACAGCAAAGAAAGACCTGCTAAACAAAATTCACCATCTTCTAGACTTATTTTTCAGTCTTTATAGAAAGAATCAAGTGCTATGCACAAATCATATAGCATATAACATAAGCTAACATTGTCTCATATTTTAGTACAGTAACTTATGGACACAGATTTATATCATTTTAACAAAATTCTTTATATACAAATGTGTAGCTAAATATTTTTGTGAATTTTAAGAAATAAAATTTCATTAATTGAATACATCAAAGGACTCTTGTGTGAAATTCATTTTGTTGTGATTGCCCTGTTAATATGCATTTACAGCTAAAAATAAGATGATCGTAATGACAGTTGATAATGAGATGATATAACAATGCCATTAGTAATGAGCATGCATGTCCACACACTAATACATGGTTTAGTCTACATACACAGCCTGTCTGTCAAAGGTCAGCTCCCAGCGGCATGCATGCCTTCCCCAAGACACATGGGTGGGTCACATGATCTGGGCTAAAGTTTCTGCTAACCATGAGGGTCTGTAATCCTAATTCAACTCTCTCTCTCTCTCTCTCTCTCTCTCTCTCTCTCTCTCTCTCTCTCTCTCTCTCTCTCTCTCTCTCTCTCTCTCTCTCTCTCTCTCTCTCTCTCTCTCTCTCTCTCTGAGAAACTCAAATTGAGCCTTTTTTAAACTCTTAGGCAATCATTGACATAAATTGGAAGTGCACAAATAACAGGGGAGGCAAGAAGAATAAAGTACTTGGTTCATATTAAATGTTCAACGGTGTGGTTGTACAGCAGTACAGTAGTTCATTGTGTGTGGCTGTATTGCGTATCTCTCTTTCTCCCTCTCTCTGTCTCTCTCTCTTTTTCTCTCTGTCTTCACAGCGTGTCCTCCCTGATTGAGATGTGTCGGCGACGTGGTTTGACCCTCTGGCGGTCGGTGAACTGGTAGCAGAGCATACACCACACACTGTCTTCCGGTGCGATCTGCACACCGGCCTGGCTGGTCCGGAATGGCCGAAGGGCACAGGCACCTGCAGAAGAGAAGAGAACAAGTGTGTGTGTGTGTGTGTGTGTGTGTGTGTGTGTGTGTGTGTGTTGTGTGTGTTGTGTGTGTGTGTTGTGTGTGTGTGTTGTGTGTGGTGACAGAGAAAGTGTGTGAGAGTGAGATGATTGCAAAGATGAAAAAGGGAATATGGGCGATGAAAGCATGTGGATAAGCAAAAGGAAAAACCTCTCTGGAAAACCCCAAAGGTTCATTGGTATGCATGTGCCCAGAATTTAAATATGCTTTCAAAAACTGAGCTAGTCTGCTATGCTGCATCATTTAATGAAGCTCCAAGCACAGAGATATCCATATGCATAGGGTAGACCAGGGGTTCCCAACCTTTTCTAACTTGGGGCCCACTTAAAATATTCATAAATGTCCAGGGCCCACGTCTGACCCAATAAATAATGCAACTCAAGTAAATCAACAACAAAACATACAAAAATATTGTTTCGATTTTTAGAAAATGATTTCAAGGCCCACTTGGAATACATTCAGGGCCACCAATGGGCCCTGGCCCACAGTTTAAGAATCACTGGGGTAGACTATAATCTAGGGTTGCCTAGTATACACCGCAATGAATGCATAAGCAGCTCTCAAACAGATCAAATTGGGTGTGCCTATAAATATGTGGATTTGACTGGGGGGATAGTGGAAGTGGCATGCCGTGTGAATAGGCAGAAGTAGGAAGGCATCATATAATCAAACCTCAATTTAGCTGCTGGACGTACATGCACTCTTTTATGATTCACACTCCTATTATTATCTTCTATATGGCCGGGCACTCCTTAGGAGAAACTGTTGAGATTACTTTTCAAGGGCCGGCCTAAGCCTTTTATGTGGCTGAATACAAAATTTAATTTGGGTGCTCCCTGCCACTGGTCTAAACTGGTTTGAACCTGTCTGAACTTGTTTAAACCAGTCGGAATTGTTGTTTTTTACCATTCCGAACCAGTTTTCGGGTATAAACAGCTTTAAAACCAGTTTTATTTGAACCAGTTTGAAACTAATCCACTTTAAACTGTCTGAACCAGTCAAAGCCAGTCTAAACTTGTTTTAATCTATCAATCTGAATCATCTTAATCGAGTCAGAATCAGTCTAATCTGATTTGAACCTGCTTGAACAGTTTAAACCTGTTTAAACCAGTCAAAACTAGTTTGAACCATCTGTAGTACCCTAAACCCAGCCACATTTTCTATCAAGCCAGCTCAGAATCAGCTGATCATAATGAGATCTCAAGTGTATATGGAAAATATGGATAGATTTGTGGTTCCACTTCTACTTTCTGATTGTTCTGGTGGTGTTGTGTCTGAGTTGCCCAGGATGAAGTAGGCTGTGGTGCTGAGGCTGAATTACTGTCATAACTGTAAATCGCTTTGCATAAAAGCATCAGCTCGGCTTCCAACAGACCAAATAGCATTGTTTGGTGAATGGGAAACACAGAAGTGTAATGCAATGTCAGGTAATACAGTAGTAACCCTAATGTAGCTTGCATTTGTAGACATTGTGACTTGTGTGTATGTGTGAGTTACCCAGGATGAAGTAAGCGGTGGCGCTGAGGCAGAGCATGATAAGGAAGATGGTTCCAGGGCCCACATCCTCCAGCGTGCAGGCGTTGAGGCAGGCACAGGGGCTCTCCACCCAGATCTGCAGGGGCACCTCGGCAGTGAAGCTGAGGGTGGCGGAGACGGAGCTCTCGGCACTGCAGTGGTAGTGCACCACAGTCAGAGGCTGGCTGCCGCTGGAGGCTAGCGCTAGACAAACACACGCACGCACGGACACACTGAGGGGCGCAGCAGCAAATTGTGGGCCCTATGTACAATCAGCTCCAATGCCCCCCCCCAGCCATATATCTACATAAATCGGACTGTGAGTGTGGCCCTCCTATATTATATGGGGCCCTGGTGACCAGTGTTGGACAAGTTACTCAAAAACTGTAATGCATTACTGATTGCATGTTACTGTCTTTCAAAAATAATCCCTTACACTACAATATTACTATATTTTAAATGTAAGGCGTTACACACTTTTGCATTACTTTAGTTACTTTCGCCAAAAGAATGGTAGGCCTAAATATGGATCTAGCAATTTATTACAGTGTAAATCAAGCTCATGAGTCATGGCTTTTTCACCTCCTATCCAGGAGGTGTTTTTGGCAGCATGCAGACTAAAAACTACCAGGTTCAGGAATAGCTTCTTTCTGACTCACCATACTGAATACCACTAAAATCCAGGTCATTGTAATGCATTGTAACTTAAGTTATTTAGCATTGTAACTAAGTAAATATAACAGATTTTTGCCCTGTAATGCCTTACGTTACTGCATTACAGCAAATAGTAATGCATTACAGTAATTCATTATAGGGTTTTCACATCTAGTCCTCTTTAAGTTAACCAAACTCAGTCCTCTTTAAGTGGACCAAAAAGCGAACCGACAGCAAAGGGTCTCAGTTCGGTTTTTGTTCATATTGTGAGTGTATTACCAAAAGAACCGGCTGATCTTTCTGGTTCCATTAGGCTTTCGTGGTGGTGTGTCAGTCCTCTTTTTGATCACACCCAGTCCTAGTCTAGAGCTCTCCTCAAGTGATTACACTGCAAGTGTAACTTGTCAGGACTCATAAGCGAACTACTGAGACCACGTCAACAAACATCTCAGTGTGGTTCACTTCCAACAGGTCTGGGTATGCTTTGAAGCGTTCATATGCACAGAAAATGCTGATTCACAGGTCTGTGTTCACTTAAATGGCTGAAAGGGACCAGGTGTGAAAACCCTATAAGTCACACTTTACCCCCCTGAACGACACTCCTGCACTGTTCAAGAGTGATTCTACGATTCGACTGCGCTTTTAAGTCCATGGATTTTATTTGCCAATTCCACTATTAACTGCATCCAATGATGTTTTGGACATTAGCACACATTTATCTTTCATATAATACAGAAAGTGTAGACATGGCATTATTTCCCTCAGCAAGAATGAATATTTAATACTGGTTTTGGGCGTTTTCATGCCGTCCTGTTTTCGAAATGTCAGATTCAGTCTTCATATTAGCATGTAAAGAAACTTGTTTTGCCCAAGACGATTGCAAATGTTGATTCACAGTAATCATCACAATATGACAAAACTGTCAGAAAGGACACTGTGCTTTCTATTATGAAATTTGCCATTTTGTGTGTGTCCACGAAAACTGTGTTAACCGTGTGACGGTCTGAAACCCCCTCCATAACTCAGTAATGGTTTGGTCTTAGGCCATACGGATAACATCACGTGATGTCATAACCACTTTGGCAGGATATGGGAAGACTTTTTGGTAAGTTTTGAGCTCCATCCTTCCATAATTGAATCCATTCTTTTTCATGTTCTCATAGCAGAAAAAATGCCTGTCAACTGTGTTATCAACATATTCATAAGAATCTGAATTAGAAATCACATGTAGAAAAACACATACAAATACATGAATTGATTAAGGTGTTTTGGTGGAACTTCTGAGGTCCTCAGTTAGCACAACACCATAAAAATGGCTGAAATGTCAAGCCGTGTTACCGTCAATGGTGTCAAGCATCAGCTATGACAGTTGAGGAGGAGTATGTTTTGCCAATTCATCTCCATATTGACAGACAAACAAACAAAATAATTTGTGTTCTAGGGAGATGGGTTTGTCTGCTCTGTTTTTTCTCCTACAAAAGTGCCGACATGTTCCCCTGCACTGTTGACCGTAACACAGTTGAGTAACACGGTTGACTGTTTTGAAAGTGTTTTTGTGCTATTGATCCCTGTGATGGAAAAATCCTATGAACAGACACTAGGGATTATCTCTGGGGGAGGAAGTCTTGTGTAAGGAGGGTGACTAAATTCAAATCAGACTTTACAGGGATTTAGAATGAAAAATATGTCACAGTGAATCATAAAATCCTACTTATGAAGCTCAGCAATCACATTTTCTATATCAGTTGCACAGATTAATGACAACATTATTGTTAAGGGACATAAGCACTTTCAAACTTGTGTTGTTTCAACTCTGTAGTATTTTTATATATGTTTGAAATGACATAGTATTTCTCCATAACACTGTTGACAAAATAATCAAGCAAATGTTCACTTTCATTAGAGTATTTATCAAATGATTTAAGATTAAGCTCGGCAATTTGTTTGTTTGGAAACTTTAATATATACACTATGTATGTAAACATCTAGGTCATTTAGTTGGAAAAAAAATACTGATAATTGACATTTTGCTTTTTGCCAAAAGCGCAGTGGAATCGTAGAATCACTCTCAAATTGAAAACTTTTCACTAGTCAAAGGTCAGCTCCAAGTGTCTGTGTTTGAAAGCATACTGTATATCACTCCCAGAGGAGTTGGTGCATGTTGCATATAATAGTGTGAAGCACCAATGTTGTTGACAAACACACAAATGTGATGTTTGGCACAGGCACGCACATACACATGACTCTTAGCACTGACACACAAACTAATTAAAAAGGACAGGGTGTGAGAGGGTGACTAATTGTTCAAATAAATAAATATAAGTCTAACCAAGACTTACCAAAGTAGGACACCGTAAGTGTCTTCATTGTGTCGTTGTAATGAAAATGGTTGTCTATGTGTCTTCCATAGTTAAGATACCGATTCAGATATCTATTATTCCTCTGGAACCTGTAGAAAAGATTCATAACAGGTGATGAAGCCCTGCTTGAGTTTGCTGGATAAGTGTCTGTGTAAACATGGCCAAATTGTTGCCATATTATCTCAATGTTTGAGTGTAAGCAGCCTCATAGTGTATATTCAGTCATCCTAGAGTACATTTTCTCAATTTGTACTGCGTAATATCCATAATCTACCGGAGTGCGAGAGCAGGTGTAGGCTGAAGTGGATACAAATGCTACTAAATGCACTCTCTTATATTACTTTTAAGTTAACATGACCAATACGCACCTGACAACCAAGCAAGTGGCCACATCCGTACAGGCTGTTCCAACAAAGTCCTCTGGATCTGAGAAGGGCAGGCATGGGCTGAAGGAGAGCAGTAGCTCGGCGTTGATTACCGTGCCGTCCGTGCGCAACGGCTTGAGGCGCTCCAAAAAGCCATCCGCGTCCCCGAGCGAGGCCAGGTCAATGATCCCGGAGCCGTCCGTCATGATGCATTTACACTGGTTCACCTTAATACATGAGCTACGCTTGTAGACCGTCGCAGTCGGTGCAGGCTCAATGGGGGGTGCCGCGGATGGATTCGGGGAAATTGGATGAAAAACAGTCGCGAAACTGATCAATAAAATGCATCCCCTCATTTTCTTCGGCAGTGCTGTTTTGTTTAGGTTGTTCTCTCAGGGGGGACGCGTCGTTAATACACAGCCCTCGACACCTTACTGACAACTATTCTGTTAAGGCCAACTGCAACATTCCTTATTGACCAGCATGCAGTTGTCAAATGAAAACGAATCGCAAACAACTTCAAATGCTGTGGTGTTTTTAAACCAGAACAAATTAAGCAATAAGTCAACATTGCTTTATGTGAATACATAGGCCATTGCACTTGAGAAAGGACGAAGGTCCGAAACGTCGTGCAAATAAATCACTGGGAGCATTAACAGTGTTGCGGACTTCCATCATTTATTTCAGTTACTCTATTTTGTCCAGCACCTGTACCACTGATGTGCGCGCATTCTCCACCTTCCTACATAGGCCATTCATACATTACATGATAGTTTATAGGCCACAAGTAAATACTATAGCCTAATGTTTTTTTAAATAGGGCATTTATAAAGGCCCTAGAAAAACTGCCTTGTGAAATTGTGCGCCCTTGTCATGTGAGCGATATAGGCCTACTACCTGTTGACACGCCCTGAAAATCCTGTCGGCCCTGGCAGGTGAGGAATGCGGCAGTGGTTCTCTCTTGATCGCACTCACACATGCACTGGCAGAGCTGTTGAAGACTGACATTGTAGATTGTTTGGATAAAGAACTACAATTTCAGGTAAGGTATCCAAAATTTGGTCCGTTAGGCCTACATCTGAATTTGCCCGATGATGATGTTAAATTATTTTGTAACTGCTACTAAACCAATTTGCTTCCTCGACAATGTATTCAATTGTATTGATATGGTCTCTTGAATCCCAGATATCCCCTATTTAGCCAAATCCATAAGAACTCGTCCGTGACGCACCATCGTGTAAGGCTGTTGTGTTTGTAGGCTATTCGGTCTATCCATATAGGCTACACGTGTACTATCCACACATCTATCCACCAAGTGTTCATTACGTGTTCAGATGCCTTTGGCTATGCGTAACCATCATGGCACAAATCTGGCTGGATGGATGAATACATAGCATGGGCCATGGTTTAACCTGCTATTTGCGTTGTCACTGGCACAATCATTTTAAATGTCTTGATCAAGTGATGAAAATGTTTAGGGTGAATAATATAGGCCTATCGAATAAGTCATTGTTTCGTGTTGGCGTGCTTGCCCACTGCCCAGTAAGATGGAGAAACCAAAGAAGCCGAGGCAACGGCGGTCTGCTACCGTCGGGAGGCGCCTGTGGGCCCGCCTCACCCGGCGCTGGAGACTGCTGGGTCTGTTCGAGATCGATGAGGATCATGAGTTTTACAACCTGACAGTCATGATGAAGGAGGGCCTCGCCGCGGCGTTACAGTCCACCGACCAGCCCGCACAGGTAGGCCTATAGGCTTTCCAATGGACTTGTAGTTTGTCACTGTATTCTCCAGGCTACTCTGCCATATTCCTTGTTGTTGCGCAGGGAAAATATTCATTGTTGTATCTACTGCAAACTATAATTAACAAGAGAAACAACTTATTGTTTACTAGGATGAGCTGACAGCAGATGATTACACCAAGGAAGAGAGTCAAGTCCATGAGGTAGACCCTCTCCATTTCACATATTCAACTACTTTTTCATCAAGTTATGTATTTCTTCATAATATTTTTCTTACGTCCCGTGTATTTAATGTATATTCATGAAAAAGCGAATAATCTCCTTCATCTGTCACTTAATTTCCACCTCTCTCCTCTTTCTATCCCATCCCCCCATCTCTCTTTTATTCTACCTATACCCACCCCATCCATCCCTCCATCTCTCCTCTCCACCCATCCCATCCATCTCTTCATCTCTCCTCTCCATTCGCTCCACCAATCCCATCCATCCATCCATCCATCTATACATCCATCCATCCATCCATCCATCCATCCATCCATCCATCCATTCATCCATCCATCTCTCTCATTATTCCCACCCCATCTATCCCTTCACCTCTTTCATCCATTCTTGCCATCCATCACTCTCTCTCTCTCTCTCTCTCTCTCTCGTTCTGAGAAGGGCTTTGAGATGCAGACGTTTGCCGGCCCAGTGTTTGCCAGCCTGCGGCGCTCGCTGGACGTGAGTGAGCAGGACTATCAGAGCTCGCTCTCCTCCGCCGGCCCCTTCCTGCAGTTCATCAGCAACTCCAAGAGCAAGGCCGACTTCTTCCTCACGTGAGAGCTCAGCATGGCACACACCACACCATGGGGCTAAAGAGGCGCGCGCGCGCACACACACACACACACACACACACACACACACACACACACACACACACACACACACACACACACACACACACACAAAGAAGGACGTAGGCTATGCACACACACACACACACACACACACACACACACACACACACACACACACACACACACACACACACACACACACACACACACACACACACACACACACAGAAGGACGTAGGCTATACACACACACACACACACACACACACACACACACACACACACACACACACACACACACACACACACACACACACACACACACACACACACACACACACACACACACACACACACAGACTGTTGTATACCACACTGTATATACACTCACTCACTTGTGTACAATACAGCAGATTCATGTTTCTAGCTCTGTCTGACCATGTAGATCATCTCAAGAATGATCAGTTATCAGAATTGCACATTAAGCATTGATGATGACAGTGATTCTATTCTAATTTTGTCTCCATAATTGTAAAGCAATGATAAGTGCTACTTCCTGAAGACTCAGAGTAAACGTGAGATCAACTTCCTACTGTCCAACCTGAGGAAGTATACAGAGCATTTGGAAAAATACCCCCACTCACTGATGGTGCGCTTTCTTGGTAAGGAACATGACAAAGACGACATGAGAAAAATATTTGTCTAAATAAATGTCCTGCATTAGAAAGCAACAAATATAAACCATATAGCCAGGTTTTCCATAATATCAGAACCAAATGCCAATTGCATTTGGTTCTGATATAGCCTTGATTAAATACTGATTTTGTACTGCTTTTCGGTTGCTAACAGTTTCTACCAATGCAACTGTTTTAGAGATTAAATCTCTCTGTATGAAATCTTAAATCTGTCTTTAACGTTTTATTAAAGGTGTGCACCGAATCATTATTCATGGAGACATAAAGGTGACAATATTAATTACATTTTTATAACACATTTAATGTTTGAATATGGGGTTTCTGTAACATAGTAATTCTGAATTTCAAACCAATTACTGTCCTCATCTACAGTATGTTGGTTCTGAATAATGTGTTGTAAGTAGAGAACTTATGTATTATAGTTCACAACAGAGGTGTCAAAAGTAAAAGTAGAAGTAAAAAAAGAAACACAGTTTCCTTCCAACACAAGTAACTTATTCGAGTAACTAGTATACCCGTACGATCAGATAACTCTGCACTGGCTGGATCAAGTTTGTGGTGAGTCCTTGTTTTTCAGTATTTTTCAGTAACAACACAGTCTATCTACCTCATTACAAGGGAGTAAATGGTGTAACAGCTATGCAATACCATGTACTAGTGTTGCAATTACACCACAGAAGTACTTTTACTTTGGACACCTCTGGTTCACAACGAGACTGTGAGATTCACTGAAATTTCACTGAGGACAGTGGTGCATGAATAAATTCCAAACCCACTGGCATGCGTAGGCTGGCTTCATTGCTAACTGCAACACTGTACTGGGCTAGAGGTGAAGGTCAGGCTTGAAAGCTAGTGTCTCCAGTTGTATGCTTTTATGAGGGGAGATTGTCATGTAAACTTTCTTATCTTTCAGAAATATTTCATCGTGATGCATAGTGTGTTCTATCCAGATGAGAGGATACAGACCAGGTCAATATCTTTTATTTACCCTTGAATATCATTTTATTCACTCTTGCATTGACACTAAAAGGCCTGCAACTTGAATAGTAAAAGAAGGTGGAAAATACTGTATTTTATACAGTTCATGGCATGAGGATGGCTTGTGATTTGTGTGCATGTGTGCCCTTGCTGTTTGGCTTGATATCTGTCTGCCTGACCCTGGCTCAGTGTAGTAACTGTCTTATCTTACTTGGTGTGTTTCTGTCTGGGGCAGATATGATGTGAAGGGCTGTGAGGTCGGGCGCTGGACGGACCCCACCCCGCGAGAGCAGCAGCCCATTGTGGTGCTGAAGGACATGAACTTCGAGGGCCAGCACATCAACTTGGGTAAGAGGAACAGGATCACTGGCTCGGGCCATTAGCCTGCTTAACTCGACAAACAAAAATGGTAAATGGACTGCATTCATAAAGCGCTCCTTTGAGCACTCAAAGCGCTTTACATTGTATGCCTCACATTCACCCATTCGCACTCACATTCACACACCGGTGGCCGTGGCTGCCACCCAGGGTACCACCCTGCCACCAGGAGCAACTTGGGGTTAAGTATCTTGCTCAAGGACACAACGATGGGGCGGGGCTCGAACCTGCAACCTTTGGGTTGCCGAATGGCTCCTCTACCACCGAGCTACCACCACCCCAGGCAGATTTTTTTTTTGCCTGGTAGGTTGCTCGAGCTTTGCACCATACTGGGTCATTTCACGTGAAATCAGACACTTTGGGACTTTTGGAATATGAGGGTTTTTTTATATTACATTTTTAATTTTTCAATTTATGATGATTCATATTCTGAGGGTTGTTGTATTCCATGCTGTTTGTGTAATTTGTAGAGCCAGAAAAGAGCTTTCAAATAACACCTCAGATATCTTTTTGTGACTTACACTGACTGATGTAATCAAGGCTGAATGCATAGTGTCCGACCCTCGTATGTAAACCTTTGCTGGTCTGTTTCTCCCTTAATATTGGTGTCAGATTCACACAAATGCAGTTCTGGGGTGCTACCTTGCTACTTAACAGGCACAGCAAGTATGATTGAAATCTTTGTCGGTCGGGTCCCAAAGTGTCGGATTTCACGTGAAATGACCCTACTGTATGCATTATCTGTAGCTGGGATGTGGATTTGGCCACTTACAATACAGTGATGACATAGCTGTGCTGGGCTATGATGTGCATTCAATTATTTGAATGCTGACCCTTGGTTTCATAGCTTTCCTATGGTGGGATCTCCAGACTATACATTCATGTGATATAATCTGGCTGGAAAGGCCAAGGGGGCACAACCTCCTGAGGGAGGATTGACATGAAAGGTTTCTGGGCTCTACCATCAGGCAGGAGGACACAGCCCATGGAAAATCAAAGGGTTTATTGGTAGGGAAGTTGGTCTCGATAATTGGATCTTTGTAGGTGGGGCATTGCGGAAAAAAAAATGTTTGCCACATGACAGATTTCAGATCTAGCAAGCCAATACTACTATGATAATGTTATATTAATGACCCTCAAAGGGCTCCCTGTCAGGGCTAGTAATCATGCACAGGGCAGTTTTTTAGCAATGTGGATGGGCAACATGATTGGCTCTGGCTCCTAATTTTCTGATTGAATAATAAAATCTGTTTACTGCTGCTCCATGTTATCTTGATAAGACTGCTATAGTGATAAACAGTCCAAACAACATCTTATGGTAGCGTAGCCAAAAATAATTGCTCAAAAAGTTGCCCTGTGTATCCTCACCTCAAGAATCACTCTAACTTCCCCACTCTATGGGCCTGCCCATCTCCCCAGGCAGAGGGCATAGGTGGACCGCAGATGAGCTTGAAAAAAGGCAGTACAATGCTCAGCCATTGCACTACTAGTTACTATGTAAAAAGAAGAGCAAGGCCAATTATGAAGCAGGCATGTTCCAGTTAACACTAAGGAGACATGCATGTTGTTAAATTGGTTTTAATGGTCTTTTAAATGTTTTGTTGCGCTACAATGCATGCCGTTCCACTAGTGGAAGGCTGTAATAGTTGTTGAGACGTTAACTACCATAGTTCTAACACTACTGTGACAGAACACATGGTTTTTAGTAATGCACTCATCTCTCTTCCCATTGGCAGGTGAGCAGAAGTCGTGGTTGGTCCGTCAGGTGGAGATTGACACAGGGTTCCTGCGTGGCCTGGGGGTTCTGGACTACAGCGTGCTGCTGGCCCATCAGCCCCTGCACCTGGACGAGATGGACCAGAACCAGGACCTCGCCACGCTGGTCCTCCGCACCACCATGTGACTACCATTCAGTTCCACCATAACACACAACAACATACTGGCCTCTGTGGCTCAAGACATTGGGCAATATTTCACATCTGCCACAATGGAGTAGGATTCATGAGTCATGAGTCATTGGGTCATACATGATACCATCGAGGAGATTATTACACTCAAAAATCACTGTAAAATCACTCACCCGATATTGCCAAAATACACCATTGCCTAAGGAATAATTGTGTTATTCTCCCTTATCCAATTATGACAAGTTGTGCAGGTTTTCAGTAGGTCACAGAGATGATGACAAACGTTTTTGAAACACACCTTGTTAATGATAAGACACATTTGTAATGATGATATTGGCAACATATTAATGACACAAGACACATTTTATGACATATTAATGCTGAGAAACATTTTTGAAACACACCTTATTTGTGTGCAGATCTGTTGACATAGAGAATGGTCCGACTGAGCCAAAAGAACCTCCAAAGATTCCCGGGACGCTAGCGGAGGAGGACACCGCCCTGCTCCAGTCAGAACCACAGACAGGAGATCCAGCGGCGGCGGCGGCAGAACCAGCAGATGACCAGCCAAGGACAACCCTAGCAGAGGATCCGGTGTCTGGGATTCCTCTGCAAGAGCTCCCCTCACACAGGCACTCTGAGGAACTCAAGGAGTTCCAGGCTCAAAACAGGAGACTGCTACCCGAGTTCAAGAACCCTGTTCACGTCATCGATGGGCCGGAGCTGCGCTACTTTGTGGGAGTGGTGGACTTCTTCACGGAGTATGGACTGAAGAAACGTCTGGAGAACCTGTGGAAGAGGATCAGGTTCCCTGGCAGGGCTTTCTCCACGGTCAGCCCACCGGACTACGCACAGAGGTTCTGCCAGTGGGTACAGAGCCACACCAAATAACTCCAGCACAACAACAACAACAACAACAACAACAACAACAACAACAACAACAACACAACTACAAAGCACTCAGCCCTCTCGTGTACAGAAACACACAAGCACTGAGAACGCACAAACAAATGTACACACAATCACTCTATCACATACCCTCCATGGCAGAGGTAATAATGTGCTTCTCAGAACAACCATTCACAGTGAGGGGGACCTCACTGGCCGCTATCACTAGACATAGTGATAGTGTTATTTATTTATTTATTTCATTCAAAGCAACAGGTTGAAACAAAGTAGAGTAATGGCAAAGCAAGAACAACAAAAACAACAAACACTGTTCTACATTCTGCATGCTGGTACAACCAGGCCGCAGTCACTGTTGCATGTAAAACTCATGTGTGAGAGACTGTTGTTGCATTATAATAACTGTAGGTGTCCTCTCTCCTGCTAGTGTTTGTGCTGAGGACCAGGGTAGCTTGCACACCTCACAAAAGGAGAATAAAATGTTCATTCAATTTGTTTACAAGTTGTAATATTTAAAGAAAGTAGCTTTTTATTATTAGCCAGTCATTGGTAAGTGATTAGAGAGCGTCAGACTTGTAGCCCAAAGGTTGCAGGTTTGACTCCCGGCCGGCCAGGTTGGTGGAGGGAGTTGCTCTCCCAATCCTCATCCATGACTGAGGTACCCTGAGCATGGTACGGTCCCGCCGCTGCCTTGGGCCTTGCACGGGTGAGGCATAAACGCAATTCCGTTGTGTGCAGTGTGCAGTGTTCACTTGTGTGCTGTTTGAGTGCTGTGTCACAATGACAATGGGAGTTGGAGTGTCCCAGTTGGGCTTTCACTTTCGCTAATTATTATTTTCATTTTCTACTCAATAGTTTTTAGGCCTTTTTGATATCTGGCCCAAGGAATACAGCACTTAATAAAGAGAAGAGAAAAAACAATTGAATGTGTTCTTGATTTTATTTTGTATTCTATATTAGAATGCTATTGTATTTAATAGTCTAGCATAGTATAGTAGTTTATAAATAGTGAAGATTCAGGCTATTACGCACAGTGTATAACCGGTCTGAACTGTGCTGTAATTTGGAACGCACAGGCACAGATCTGTGCGCACAGGCTTGTGAAGGTCTCTTTAAACACAAGCCGACTAAACGATTTCTGAACGCATCGATGTCTCTATGTTGAACGATTGCTCTGGCTCCCTCTGTTGTAAGCACTGCTGCTCCTCTGGCGTGATCACAGTCCCCCGCTGCACTCCGAGCCCCACTACAGATGCGCTGGAGACGCACATCTCACTCGCTGACATCATGGATTTTAATGTAAAGAAACTAGCTTCAGACGCGGGAGTATTTTTCACTCGTGCTGTCCAGGTAAGCCATCCGGTGTCGCTTTCTTTGATATCTCGACTAGCCTGCCAAACAGTTCCACCCAAAGTCATCCTTAAAACGAAACTGTCAAGCGCAGCAACATCAAACCCTGAATGTAGTAGCCTATTCGCCTGCATCACTGATCTCTTCGTTATCTCACAGAAAGTCAAAACCCACACACATTTTAAGCTCATAAATTGGGGTGAGATAGCAAAAGTCGGGCTCGTGACTGTGCTCTTCTGACCGCACAGTAGATGGTTTGTGCGGGGCACACAAGGGGTGTTTATCTAACTGAGAAAGCAGTGAAATGGTCCATCGACCCCCAACCGCGACTGACTGACTCGGTCGTGATGTGATGATGCGCTATGGAAAGTCGCCTAGTGGGCGATGCACACCATGGATTTGGGAGTCAACAATAGCTCTTGACAACGCATACTCGGCTAATCCAAAGTGTAGCCTTTGTTATTTGAACGCCAAACAACATGTCATGTTTAGTCAATTTCCATATTCTCGTGCGTGCCCCATCGGGACCGATTTGGAATGAGCTTTTCACTGTTTTCAGTAGCGCTGGAGGGATTCGTGGGAACTCCTCTCTCTCACACACACGTTCCACCCCACGATAAATGTAGGAATGTGTATTGCTGTCCGTAATTAGGTGAAAGGTTATAAAGAATATTGCATGTAATGGGTCGACAAGGTCTCATGGGATTCAGAAATCCCCCCCACAGACACACTGGTGTCATTAATCAACATGATCTCCTAAAATTCCGTGCTCCTGGACACGGATGTTAAGGACACGAAATCCGTGTCCAGGAGCACAGATTTTGCCAAAATTCCGTGCTCCTGGACACGGAATTGTTTTCCGTGCTCCTGGACACGGAATTGTTTGAAGTGCTTTCTATAGGCTATTTTCACAGTCTTGTGTTTTCTCAGGATTTTTCTAATTTAAAATATTTTGTTTAAAAAAAAAAAAAACATTTCTTACTCACAGGTTAGGGTTAGGGATTGTTTTGGTCTGGGCACAGCTAGTTTTCTTTCATTCATTATATGAGTTTGATAGCCTAGCAACCAACTGGAAAAGGTATTTCTCAAAAATATGTCTTTAATGACAGGTTAAGGTTAGGGAATGTTTTGGTCAGGGCACAACTTAAATTGCTATAGCATTATTTTGTTTAGGATTAGCATTTGGTATGTATTTTCTAATGATAGAGTTAACACAGTGCTGTGGTAATAGCCTATAGAAAGCACTTCCGTGTGCCCATCACGGAAAACAATTCCGTGTCCAGGAGCACGGAAAACAATTCCGTGTCCAGGAGCACGGAATTTTGGCAAAATCCGTGCTCCTGGACACGGATTTCGTGTCCTTAACATCCGTGTCCAGGAGCACGGATTTTTTGGAGATCAGGCTGCATTAATACGTCATCAAAACTTCATTAATTTCCCATTCTCAACCTTCCTGTAGCCTATCACCAGGCGACTGCTCTTGAATGTGCCTATGTTTACATTCAATGTAGAGTATGGCACATTGATGTTTGTATTTTGAATATTATGTAGCCTATACAAAACATGCTGATGCATTTTCTCATGTCTTTTGTGTTATTATACATGAACAGACAGTCTTTATTTGATTGGTCTGCATTGCATTCAGCTGTGGTGAATTGGGCAAGGCCTATTGATTTCCTGCCCCCATCCGATGTTGTTGTGTGTAGTTCACACAGGAGAATCTGGGCCAAGCAGAGAGAACGGAGCTGGATGCTCACTTCGAAAACCTCCTGGCCAGAGCCGACTGCACCAAGAATTGGACAGAGAAGATATTCAAACAGACAGAGTACCTGCTGCAGCCGAACCCGAGTGAGGACACACACACACACACACACACACACTCTCACACTCACACTCACACACACACACACACACACACACACACACACACACACACACACACACACACACACACACACACACACACACACACACACACACACACACACACACACACTGTATAATCAGCCCACATCAATAGAAACATAACGCTGCATGTGTAACCTTAATACCGAAGACCAAACGTTTTGCATGTTGTTGAATATTGTATCCTCTGTGTCATGTTTGTGACTTGCTATAAATGTGTAGGATACTGTGTATAACATAGTGCCCACAAAACATGAACAGTGCAGTAGTACACACACGTGGAGGAATTTTGAGGATCTTTTAGGAGGTGTGGAAGAAGCCACGGCGCTACATAAACTAGACCCTGTACATTATTATTATTAATATTATACAATCAGAATATGTTTAGCCTCATGATCTGTGACTGTTGTACAAAGAATAACTGAAGAGTTCAGATGCAAAACCCCCTAACTCCATTTCTGAAGACCTGCACTTCTATATTTTTAGAGAATCCCGTTGTTGGTTTGGTTTACATTAATGTACTTGATAATACATATAAATAGTTATATTACATAAATAAAATAAAAAAATATGCAATTTTGATAGCTTTGTATTAAATAAAAATGAATTAAGATTATTTTCTGAAATGGCACTTAGGGGGTTTTGCATCTGAACTCTGTAATGTTCGTATATTAGATGAAATTACTATTTACGTCATTGTACAACGGTGAGCATTTTTGGCATACAAAAAATATCCATAAAATGCTCTCATGGAATATCAACCTAGACTATCATAAATATTTTCAGTCTGAATACAAGTGCAGACATTTGATCTGCCAATATCAGATAATGGAAGCTATTTCCTATGTTGCATTATACGTATTTGATCTATAGTTATGATCCATTATATTACAACTGCCAGAGAGGTGTATGGGGCTGTCTAGAGCATTAGACCATGGCCGTACAGCCAGATGTCCCAATGCTCAATGTGAGGTAGCCTATTTAACGAACCAGAATTCTTTAAGATTTTGGAAATCTCCACCGTAAAGTGTCTTAGATTGCAACATGTATTGAAGAGTATGTTTTCGCTTCTTGGTTTCAGCAAAGTGTGTCGATTTCCATCTTTTTAAAACAGCGTCATTGTATAGTGGCATTATTCTGTAATACACCATCAGCCTTTCATCAAAGATACTCTTTGTTAGGCTCATATACAGGTATACACACAAAAATGTACACACTTAAACTTGTTATAAAATAGGTGTTTATGAAAATTCATGTAAGTTTGGAAGTGTAATTGAATTTACAGGTTGTTGTTTTGTTATCGCCTGTTCTCTTGGTGTCTGACGTCTGTGCTATAACTCAGTGCCTGAAACTGAATGCAGCCATCGAAAGTGAGTTTTGTTTTCAGTGTCTGGAACAGAATGGATGTTGATTTGAGAACAGGTGGTCACAATGAAACAATAACGCAATGCCTGTAAATTCTATTTCACTTCGAAAAGTACACAAGTTTGAAATAACACTCACTTTACAATGATTTTAAGTGTGTGTAGTACACATTTTTGGGGAACACCAAGTGTTTAGCTCCTGGGCTTCTGTGTTGAGTATAGAACACTGAGCTGTAACTTGTCTCTCTGATCCCCCATGCTACAGTCGACCACACTGGTAAGTATCTCTGCTCCTCATGGCGTCACTTCTCCCCCATAGGTGAAGGGCCTACTAGCCTAGTAGAATAGACTAAACCCATACTGGAAGAATATGTTTTTTTGCTCTGTGAATTGGTCTAGTTTTGCACCATAGGGGACAATCATAGCTCGGACATGAATCTGTCCCGACTCTTTCCTCTAATTATAGCGCTCTGTCAAGTTTTGAATCTGTGTAGCAAGACATTGGGATGGGATTAGCATGGTGAGTGCCTATGGTGCAAGCTCAGACTATACATTTCATGTCATAGTCTGGCTTGTCAGGCTTAAGGCCTTTCCTACTCCAGCACAGCATCCTGCTCGTATGGCCGCCATACAGTAGCAGTGTACTGGGAGGCTGTGTTGGGTAGCTGTGCCATACTCTAGCTATGTTACCACCACATGGATGTATGAAGTGGTAGCGGACGGTGCAGATACACAAAGATGGGAAACCTTGCTGCAGAAAGGAAGAGTCCTACCACATAGTGATTCTACCTGGACATTTAAGATTATTTATGATTATTCCACAAATTAGCTCATCTACTGTGGTGAATAGTTGTACTAAATAAAATCATGAATAAAGTGGTGTGTAGCCAGAGGAGGTATGTGACCGGGCCTTTGCTCTGCAAAGCAGGATTACCCATCTTTGATGTGGAAGCAGAGCTGCAATCATGGCTCTGAATTAACGTTTTTCATCACCAGCCAAAATGGCTATTAGATACTGATTGTACTAGTCAAACACATACTGACTAATGGGTGCCTAATAAGTTGGTCTTTTCCACCAGCCAAACTGAAATTTAACTAGTAGGCTATTTGGCTGGTTGTCTGGTGTTATTTTAGAGCCCTGGCTGGAATGTAGCACTGTAAACATTAGGAAATGTATCCTACACAGATATTTTCAGTTCTAATTACTTTATCAAACAACTAATGCATTTGCTGATTAGAGTTAATTTCTTTGTGTTCATTGCCAGTTAAAACTGTTGAAATGTCATTAATACTGCCTGTTTGTGCAAGCCTTGATGCATATATTTGTGGGAGATAGCATTTGAGATGGAATGTGTAATATGGACATGCAAGAAAACACAGTATAGTTGAGGTGAATATGTTCAGCTTCTTCTGATAATAGGGAAGCATCATAAAACTTCCATGTTAGTTAAACATGCACATATCTTTCAGTCACATGAACTAAAAAGGTTGAAGTAAAATTTTTAATGGGAGGATTTTACGACTGAATTGTTTGACTGATGCATTGTGGCAGTCTCTAGCTGACCACAGTCCCTACTCCCTTATACATGTATCTTCTTTCCTTTTTCCTTGCTTAGGTTGGTAAAACTCTGTCATTTGACTTTAAAACTATGTATAGCTTTGGCCCATTGACTTGTTCCAGCTTTGTTGTTGTTGGTTTTGGGATCGTAATATCTATCAGTGTAATGGCATGTTGAAGATGGAGGGGCCCTTAGAAATGTATTTGGACAAACAGTGAAGTGAAAGAACCGTTTTTCTGAAAAGATTGTATGGATTGAGTTTTGCATGGATGCACAAAGTACCCTGTTGTGCTGAAACCTTTCAATTGACATTGTGTTTCCATCAGTAATTTGATTTCATCCCTCATTTTTCCATGCAGAAAACAAACAAATAGACACATAGTATATTTTCATCAACTAGCAGCATTATTTAAAAAACATCATTCCTAGTTGCCATTTGTGAGCTTGCAAAATGTGCAACAGCAGCAAGCCATGATGTTTTGTTGTCTTCCTCCTGGGAGCCAGATGGCATGCATGCAAAGACTCCATTTTGGCTCCAGACCTTCTGCATTGGTGAATCATGGTTAAAATGACACTCCGTTTAGAGAACTGAGGTAGTGTGTGTGTGTGTGTGTGTGTGTGTGTGCGTGTGTGTGTGTGTGTGTGTGTGCGTGTGTGCGTGTGTGTGTGTGTGTGTGTGTGTGTGTGTGTGTGTGTGTGTGTGTGTGTGTGTGTGTGTGTGTGTGTGTGTGTGTGTGTTTGTTTGTTTGTTTGTTTGTTTGTTTGTGGCCTACTTTATTAATCCTAAAGGGAAATTAAGGTAACAATCAGCCTACTACATGTAAACATATAATAATACACACATACACAAAGACAGACCAAGCGTATCGCATACATACACATAACACAGTACAGACATTAAGACAGATCAAACATGTTGTACGTCTCACTCTGTACATAGAAGGATTAACTAAATCCTAACGTAATGAAAATGTTTATTGAGAAGGTGCCTAACAGTTAGTCAAATAGAATTAAGTGACCAAAAATAATTGTACACGATTGGTATATCAGCTCAGAGTAATAATAGAACTGTGTGTGTGGGTGTGGGTGTGGGTGTGGGTGTGTGCTGGGGTCTGCCGGTGCGTGTAAGTTGGGTGGGCAGTACAAGACAGTGAGCAAACACAGGGGACTAGTCACCCCATGGACAAGCACAGCAGGTCTGACCAGCATGCCACTCCTGACGCCAGCAACTGGTGTTCACAACTCACCTGCCAACACAGAGACTGAAGACGGCAGATAGCTGCTGTCTCTGGCACATGTCCATCTGTGATCATGATTTGGCCCTGATTTGGCCTGGATACGTCCCTGACCTGGTCTCGATCTGTGGCTGTGCTGTGGCTGTTGGAGTCAGTCTCCTCTCTGCCAACTAGAGCCTGGGCCTGTGCAAGACGTGACACCTTCTGTCTCCTTGTTACATCCTTGTTGTCTACTGAGGTGCTGGTTACACGTACGCAGATATTTTTAAATGTGGATTTTTTTTGTCCATTTACGTGTAAATACAACATGTCGATACGAATAAAAACGGTAGTTAATGGTGGTCGAAAAGAGGTGCATTTTAGTCCCCTGTATAGGATGTTTTTAAATCATAAGTTTTGAAATGCACATTTTAACACTCAGTTTACGTGTTTTTTGCCTAGAGGCTGAGTCTAAGGGAGAGAGCTGCACTTGTCCAACTCAGAACATAATGAAATAAAAAGATCATTTGTGTAGGCCGTGTCTGATTTTATTTGTTTACCAGTTGTTGGGGTTCTGCACCTGGTTTAAATGGTAAAACTTTATTTTAGGGATACATCTATTAGCACTAATACATACAATGTTAATGCCTGCACAAGTAACTTGTAAGGCATGTACTAAGCAAACGCTAAGGCTTACTAGGTCCTTACTAAGGTTAAATTGGTAATAATTCCCTCATTGTGCATGAACAAGATATTTGCGAATACATGCTTAACAAATGTTTGATTTTGTAAGTTACTTATACAGGCACATTGTATGTTTTAGTGGAAATAGATGTATCCCTATAATAAAGTGTTACCGTTTAAATGAGAGTAATGATGTCCTGGGTCTAGCACTGCATTTTGCATGGCTCAGCACTCTCTCCTTAGATGTTGTCTGTCGCCTGTGTGATTCATAGCAGTGAATGGCCTTGCTTTATTTTCGGTGTAGCTTGATACTGTGTGCATTCAGCGCTAATGCATTTATTAAGCAATAGCAAGTGTTTTTTTATTAGCAAGCTGTTCTGATCTGTTCTGTTCCCAGTTATTAATAATAATGATTATTATTCATAATGTTTTCTATACCAGTGAGCAGAATATCTGTGAATATGTGTTAAATATGGACGGTTATATAAACCCATATAGTACTCTGGTTTGAATGCCAATACTGTATGTGTGCAAAGATATCAAGGCACTTAGCATAATGAGAGGCTCAGTATTTTATTTCTTTTTCGTGGATAGTTTTCATTTTCATTTGAAATGTTGACACGTTCTGAGGTGAATACAATTCCAGTATTTCCCCTTTGTTGGAGAGAAAGAAAAGCACAATCAATGCTGAACGAAATGTAATGTGAGAACAGGTTTAGCTTTCAGGAGCTTCTGGAAGAGTACAGAGGCCTGTACTACAAAGCTGGCTCAGGAGTAAACCAGGATTCCAGGCTCTTCTATTAGATGATTTACCTTAACCTGGATTACTCCTGAACCAGCTTTGTAGTATACAGTAGGCCCCAAGAGCCTGGGTCTCATGAACTCATGGCCACCAGCCACCCTAATGTAATAAGAGTACAGACTCTCTAATGGTCACCTGGAGTCATTGACAGTGTCAATGCCTGGAGTAGAGCATCTCTCAGCATCATGGCCAATCTAGTCAACTATGCCTCTAAGGCAGTGGTTCCCAACCTATGGGTCGGGACCCAACCTATGGGTCGCCAAAGATCCACGGGGGGTCGCGAAGCCCTCTTGAGTTTTAAGGGGTTTCATTTTAATACCATATGTAGCCCATGTTGAATAAATGACAAATGCATAGAAGCAACAAAATTTAAGTGCTACATTAAACATTTATTCTGTTATTGAACAAAGTGAGTTTTCAGAGGAGACAGAGCGTATCAAGTGACTTCCTCTCATGCGGGCGCTGGGTCACCAAAGCTTACAATAGTAAAAACATGGGTCCCTGAAGAAAAAGGTTGGGAACCACTGCTCTAAGGGGAAAACCTAATGTTTTAAGGGGAACTGCAAATTTTGATTTCATAGAATGCACAGGTCAGTCACACTGTATTGCATGTGAATAAAAATGCTCTCAGAATTTAAAGGTCCAATATGGTGTTTTTAGGATACATGTATCTACGAACACATTTTTCAGAATATTTATCATTTAAAGAGCTGCACCTCTGTTTCCATAGAATATTAAAATGTTAAACAAAAGCTATTGTTTTGCTTGTAAAATATTTCCTGGGCTTTTCGGTGCTTTAACACTCTCAGCCATACTCATTCAGTGTTTGTTGCCCATTTGTTGCCCATCATCTGTCTTTTGATGTGCCTGTCCTCTGCATCACTCCTCACACGCCACCACCATGTGTAATCACCTTTTATTTCGCACACTGACTTTGATGAATGATTTCATAATGAAAGTGGGGAAAATCCTATGCCATACCCCATACTACCAGGAAGCAGAAAACAAACAAGGTAGTTGACATCATATGCCTGACTAAAGGGTGGGGTCATTTTCCAGAAAGCAGCCCTTAGTGTCTTGCTGTTTCAGTGTCTTACCTGGGTGTATAACTCTTGAAGAAATGGTAAATCGAAATACCTCAACCAAAAAATTAAGAGACCTCCACAAACTACCAACTACACAAACTTTCTTGGACTTCACTGTATGTAGGTTTGTGAGTAACTAAAACGAATGTTGTTGGGGTCTAAAAGCATGGCATGTCACATTTTGACAATTTTCTCTGAACAAATGTCAATATATATGTATTTTGGAAACAACAGGGTTTGTTTTACTCACACGTAATAAATCTATAAATATAGGAAAGGAATTGAAAGAAACTGGTACGCTGTGGTGGTCTTTTGTTTTGTTCCTCAGCGGTATACCCTGTCCACAGTGTGTAAGCTAAAGGTGGCTAGTGCTACATAGTCGGCGAGGGCATCAGTTTTTTGCCCCCTTATGTACCCTTCCTGTCTGTGATGATCAAGTTTATCGTAGTCCGCTGTGTGGTATTTGACCCTACTGACCTCTAGAGACTACTGACCTTGGTCTCTTTGTTAGCTGACCTCATTGACTTTGAATGTTAACGGGAGAGTCTCTCTCTCTCTTTCTCTCTTTCTCTCTCTCTCTCTCTCTCTCTCTCTCTCTCTCTCTCTCTCTGCAAATGGAGCACCTCAGTTTTGTCCCCTGGTAGCTTTTCTGTCTGTGTTTACGAATTAGCTTAAGAATTAGTTTACGAATGAATTTAGGAATTAGCTTAAACAATAGCGTCTTGTTGATTTTAATCCGATATATACAGTCTAGTATGTACAAACGGCCTATTTGACCCTTGTGACCTCTAGGGTTTTCTGACCCAAGTCTCTGTCTGTAGCTGACTTTATGTAGCTGACTGACCTTAAATGGCTGTGGGTCTCAGGACTTGAGACAGTCTGTAGACTCTAGTCAGTTGCCTCTTCTCTAACTGGCAGAGCCTAGCAGTTCCTTGAAACTGACTATAGTCATGGTGGTCATGGTGTTTCACTGCATTCGTGTATATGTTGTGTGTGTGCATACTTTTGTCGGCAGATGTCCCATCATCAGTGTCTATGTACAGTACAGTATTGTGTAACCATTCAACAAGCTCTGTTTGTTTGCCTGCATGTTTATATGTGTACACTCTGTGTGTGTGTGTGTGGGTGCGCGTGTGCGTTTGTGTGTGTGCGTTTGTGCGTGTGTGTGTGTGTATGTGTGTGTGTGTGTGTGTGTGTGTGTGTGTGTGTGTGTGTGTGCGTTTGTGCGTGTGTGTGTGTGTATGTGTGTGTGAGTGAGTGAGAGTGAGTGACAGAGATTGAGAGAGATTCTGCCTGTGTGTTTGACTGTGTTGCTGCACCCCTGACGGTCTCATCTCCTCTCCTTTCTTCTCTTCTCCTTTCTCCTCTTCTCTTCTCTTCTCCTCTTCCTTCCCCTGCCTCGCCTCGCCTCGCCTCGCCTCACCTCGTCTTGTCTCTCCTCTCCTCTTCCTTCCCCTGCCTCTCCTCTGCCTCTCCTCTCCTCTCCTCTCCTCTCCTCTCATCTCCTCTCCCCTGCCTCTCCTCTCCTCTCCTCTCCTCTCCCTCTCCTCTCCCCTGCCTCGCCTCGCCTCACCTCGTCTTGCCTCTCCTCTCCTCTCCTCTCCTCTCCTCTCATCGCCTCTACTCTACTCGCCTCTCCCCTGCCTCTCCTCTCCTCTCCTCTCCTCTCCTCTCCTCTCCTCTTCCTTCCTCCTCCCTCTCCTCTCATCTCCTCTCCTCTCCTCTCCTCTGCTCTTCTCTCCTCTCCTCTCCTCTCCTCTCCCCTGCCTCTCCTCTCCTCTCCTCTCCCCTCCTCTCCCCTGCCTCTCCTCTCCTCTCCTCTCCTCTCCTCTCCTCTCTACCAGGTGCCCGTATCGAGGAGTTCCTGTATGAGAAGCTGGACAGGAAGGCTCCGTCCAGACCCACCAATGGGGAGCTGCTGGGACACTACATGCTGGAGGCAGCCAAGGACTTCGGCCCTGGAACCCCCTATGGTCAGTCACGCCCAGCACAACATACCCACAGGGCTGGATTAACGCGCAGGCCTATCCACCTACCAGGGGGGGCCCAATTGCTCAAAGAAGGTTGAAACAGTTTTGCTTAAAGGACCAGTTCAGTCAATTTCAATATGCTGTTGTATTGCTCACGCTACCCTTGACTTGTCAGTACCCGGTGATGCCATATTTTTCGGCTAAGCCCTTTCCGAGATATGAGCTATTCTAATGGGGGCAGCGTTTGTTTACATTTTTTTTTTTAAATGAACATACCGTAGGCCTACTCCAAATATTTTCCCAAAAGGTACCGCTGTTTGCTAGTTGTCTGCTGATGTTGTATAACCTTTCGGATGTTTTATATTTGAATAAATAAAAATGTTTTTTTTTAAAAAAGTAAACAAAGCGCTGCCCCCATTACAATGACCAATATCTTGGAAAAGGCTGAAGAAGAGAAAAAAAACCCTCAGGTACTGACAAGTCCAGAGTAGTGTGAGCATTACAATTGCACGTTGAAATTGACTGAACTGGTCCTTTCATTTCAGATGTGATATTGAGAAATCTATCTCTTGTTTAATACTCCTCTCCACAGTTGGCAGACATATTATGGGATTCATGTGGTAACATGGATTAATGTAATTCTGTTCTACTTTGGACTACTGCAACCTGTAGCGTAGGGGCCCGGGCCATCTTAATCCGGCCCTGCACACCCGCATACACACTTGGCCACACACACACAGCAAGTCATAGTCACAGACAAACAATGACCCCATACTGTCAATCATACAATCACCAGCATCATGGCAGTTATGATCAGGGCTAGGGGTAGTTAGGTTTGTTGAAGGTTGCTAGTACAATACCTGACTCTGGGGAGTAAATAAACTGTGTTATCCCTCATCCTCCTCCATGGTTGAGCTTTGCTCCTTTGGGACACTTGTTGGGCTTCCCCCCTGCACTGGTGAGGTATAGATGCTGTTGTTGTGTGCACTGACTGTGTGCTGTGTTGTGCTGTCACAATGACAATGGGACTTTCCCCACTGGGACAGTTATTGGATCAGAATAAACATAGCCTAGCATTTTACAAACGCTTCCCAGGTCATCACCTTGACCCAAAGTCAAATGCTGACAAAAGCTGGTCTGCGAAGTTCACCACGTAACCAGCATGTCACATGGATCTTCTTGAAAGCATGTCATCACCATGGTGAGGATCTCTGACCTTTCACCTCAGAGTCCATGTACATTAATTCATTTCACCATTTCGTCGTGTCAGCGTCTTGAAAACTATCTACTTTTACAAAGTTTCTGTCCTCTCAACAAAAGCCTACTGTTTACAAAGAAACATGGATCGGCTGATTCGCTAGTCTGTGCTAGTTGAAGTTGAAGTTTGTTTATCTTCCCAGTACTCAAGTCACATGACCAAGGATACCAGCCCAGCGAATCAGGGAGGAGCACGTCATAGTGATATTATCCAACCAGGACGGTTTTCGAAAATTTTAATGAAAATGGACAGTGCATCCGCGATAGAAGCGATGTAGAAAAAGATACATGTAAACTTACAGAGTCTACTGTACTGATATGAGGCTGGCTGTTATTGCATTAGGTCACTGTCTCCTGCTCCGTCCACCCATGAGAGGAGAAGAGGTAGATCAGCTAATGCGTGAATAAGCATATAATACGCATTTGATTCCCAGGCAGAATAAAGACATGACTAACTTCCCTGTGGAATCTAGATGCATCCAGGATAAACAGCATCCATGTAGACTTACTTTGGTAATGATCTGTCTCAGGTACATGAGAAGCTCAAACGGATGTTTATATAAGGATCTCATTTCAAAGGCTGTTTGCGAAGGCCTCTCCTCTCCGCTTCAGTTTGGCAGTCGGTGGTATTGGTGGTGTTTTTTTCCCAGCTGAGGGAGAATTCCAGCGCTGGGGAGCTGCATGCCGGATCTTCCATCCAGACCAGTAATTAGATTTTCAGTGGAAATCCATTTCTCCTGATGAGGCCCACTGCTCTGCATCCTCAAGCAGTCTTCACCAACACCAGCGCAGCTCTGGTGGATTAGATTATTATCAATGCGGCCATTGATAGATCAGATTATTATCAGTGCGGCCATTGATGGATCAGATTATTATCAGCGGCTGTGGAGGGAAGGGGGTGCACATTAAGGAAGAAAAATCCGCACTCACAAACTGCGTTTCATTATTTATGGTGCCACGCACTGATGAAGGCTTGATAGCCGAAACGCGTTTGCTTTTTGGACATGGTAATATAAATAAATAATGAAACGCAGTTTGTGAGTGTGGATTTTTCTTCCTTAAGTTGATATATTTTATCGCACACCCAAAGACTTTCGTTTTTTTCCAAGAAGTTGAGCGTGTCCTTTGCCAAAACTTGAAGGGGGTGCACATTCTCAGCTGCAGATTTGTGGCCATGGAATGAAATACACAGGAACAGAAACCGATAATCAGCAGCCAGTTAACTTACTCTCTTGACTGCCATTTGTTCATTCACTCTCACTAACTTAACAACTCACTCATTCACTCACTCACTCACTCACTCACTCACTCACTCACTCACTCACTCACTCACTCACTCACTCACTCACTCACTCACTCACTCACTCACTCACTCACTCACTCACTCACTCACTCACTCACTCACTCACTCACTCACTCACTCACTCATTCACTCATTCACATCGTATTAACACATTCCGGTACTCAACAACACAGACCAAAGTGTGTCTGTCCTCAGTGCTGGAAACAACTTCGATGTCAGTCAGTGCCTCTGGTGTGCCATCGTGCCCAGTATGACAAAACAGTCAATAGTGGAGAATGTTCTCCTGAATTGATCCTGGCCTGTGTGTGTGTGCTTGCGTGTGTGCATGTGTGCGTGCGTGCGTCTGTGTGTGTGTGCATCCGTCCGAGCGAGCAAGAGAGAAAAAGAGTAAGTGTGTGTCCCCTGTGGCCTGTCACCTCTCCCTCCTGACAAATGGTTGCTGTCTCCTGGTTGCCGTGTAGTCAGCCTGGATCAATAGTTCTCTATCGGAGGCCACATGCTCCTGTCAACGGGGCATGGGCACGGCAGGCTGCTGTTTGGTCTCTTTAGGCTGACCACAGGCTGAGGCCACAGGCTGAAGCTGAGGATGACTCAGACTAACGGTAGGGACACATAGGAGGCGAAGCGAGCGAAGCGAAGAGAGGCGAAATCCAACCGTCATCAGGTCGTCGCGGCGAATCAAATGGAATGGAACAGTTATGTTGTTGATTTGATTGGGCCGTGGCAGGCGAATTCGCTCCTCATTTGCATAACATTAAACTTTCTAATTTCGCTTCGCTTCGCTCCTGTTCGCTTGCTTTTGCTTGCCTTCGCCTGCCTTCGCCTCTCTCATAGGAATGAATGACAAAGTTTGCAAATTCGCGTGTATGTGTCCCTACCGTAAGACTCAGATTCACACAGCAATCAGCACCAGAGCACCGCAGGGCCTTTACTTCTCACTCTCACACTTCACCCAGACACCCACAGATGGCAACTCCGTATGGGCGTGATCTGATTTCTTCACCTCAGTGAAGTCAGTGAAGACCAAAATCTCTTTTGTAAGAAACTGTGTTTTTTCATCATATTTCTTCGCCTGGCAGAGGCCATGATCTGCATAAGGGCCAATGATGTTTTAGTATGAGCAGATGTCAGGGTGGAGCAACCACAGCTAATGCCGCTATTGAATGGATTAAATGAGTTTTTCTGTTTTTGGCGGATTATCTAAGAAGTATTCATTGCAGTACATTAATTACCAATTATTAATTCATTCGGGGGCATTAGCTGTTGTTGTACCTCTTGACGTCTGAGCCCAAAACAAGTCATTGATCCACAATCACATTTATTCAGTGACGTCAGAGGACACCAACGATGGTGATACTTACATACATAGCAGTAAGGAAAAGGATTTCTAACCCAGAGTGGCAGCATTGAGTCCCTTTATTTGTAAGATTTAAAAAAAAAACCTTGTATGTATTGGTCTTAAGGGCTTTAGGTGCAGGCTGTCACATATGGTAACTGTTGTTTGTTTTCCACTGTTTTCATTACTGGCATCATTGGTCTTTGAGTGTGTAGTACGTAGTTCCTTAATGGCCCACTCAGCAGCTCTTCCAGCCCTTCTCTCCTGACACACATGAATGGATAAATAGTACTGCTTGAAACGGAGAATAGGACAGGGAAATAAGGAGTTCTCCTTTCCTCAGTTCAAGGAATCCCCAATGCTCCCAATAGACCAAAGACAGAGGCTCTGTATCAGCCTGATAAAAATTGCAATATCAGATAAATATCTGTCACCATGCATGACCTTATTATTAGTATTATCACTGTTGAGGTCTAGAATGCATCACAGTCTGGAAACATTGCTATTTACATCTGTGAGATGCAGTCATGGATAAGCGGTTAGGGCATCAGACTTGTAGCCCAAAGGTTACCGGTTCGACTCCCGACCCGCCAGGTTGGTGGGGGGAGTAATTAATTAACCAGTGCTCTCCCCCATCCTCCTCCATGACTGAGGTACCCTGAGCATGGTACCGTTTCGCCACACTGCTCCCTTGGGGAGGAGGCATAAAATGCAATTTCGTTGTGTGCAGTGTGCAGTGAACACTTGTGTGCTGTGTCACAATGACAATGGGAGTTGGAGTTTCCCAGGTGGGCGTTCATGCTTTCACTTAAAAATAAATAAATCAGAAATGTTGCTTTTGACCACTGGTCAGGTTACCCAGGTTGCGTGAATGCGTGCGTGTGTGCGCATGTGTCCGTGCGTGCATGCCATGAGGGCAGTATTTAGTAGTAGTGCAGATCAGAAATGTTGGTTTTGGCCACTGGTGATGCTACCCATGCTGCGCCCATGCAACCGAACATGCGTGTCCTGAAGGCAGTAGTACAGCTCCGATCAGGGCTAGTCTTGCCCCAGGCCCGTCTTGGTCCCATAGTGAAGTGAAGTGCTCTCTGCATCCGCTAATGCCTCATTAGGTCATTAGTGGTCTGCAGCTTGCTGCTTTTAGTGAGCTGTGCTCTGCTGTGCTCTGCTGTGCTCTGCTGTGCTCTGCTGTGCTCTGCTGTGCTCTGCTGTGCTCTGCTGTGCTCTGCTGTGCTCTGCTGTGCTCTGCTGTGCTCTGCTGTGGTATAGCACCACCCATCAGGGTGCACAACAGATGGAGCTCTGTGGGGGAGGTGATGGAGGGGTGGGGGGCTCTGTGCTTTCAAGTCTGTATGGTGCCTGCCTGTGGTGCAGAATGAAGCTCAAGGGGGGGTTCATGGTGGTGTGGCATGGCGTGGCATGGTACAGAGTAGTGCACTGTGTATCTCTGCAGGGTTTGGTTTGTGTTGTGGGGGTGTAATGAGGTGTAGAGTGCTGATGTGCAGTGTGATGTTGTGTGGTAAGATAAGGTCATGTGTGATGGTTATCGATTGTGTGTTTGATTTGATGGATAGATAGATGCTCATATTGCTGCCCCAGTGTGCGTGCATGCGTGCGTGCGTGTGTGTGTGTGTGCGCGTGCGTGCGTGCATGCATGCATGCGTGCATATGTTGTGTGCAAATCTGCATCTGCTCGATTATTGCGTCCTCCTGTTATGGATTCCTATTCTGCACACAGAGCCGCCTAATGTTCATCCTAATGTTGCTGACCTCTGAATAATTCAGATAACTGAACCATAATAAGGGCGACTCAATGATCTGAAATGCATGTGAAGTTAAGATAGATTTAGGATAACTGTGATGAAGATGAAGATGAAATTAATCAATCCCCGTCATCCATCCTCTCTTGTGCTGGCTCCCATGGGGATCATAGTTGACAACCAGGACTACAACTCTGCTTTAGCTAGGACTTTTATTGCACTGACTGTGTGTGTGTGTGTGTGTGTGTGTGTGTGTGTGTGTGTGTGTGTGTGTGTGTGTGTGTGTGTGTGTGTGTGTGTGTGTGTGTGTGTGTGTGTGTGTGTGCGTGTGTGTGTGTGTGTGTGTGTGTGTCTGACTTTGTGAATATACTGTATGTATGAATGTATGTGTAATGCTCTGTGTAATGTCCTCTACTCTACTCTCTACTAACCCGGGTTTCAGACGAGTGCATCGGGGTCCCAGGTTTCTCCAGCGTTTTAGACCCATATCTCACCCACTCCAGCTGGTATTCTGACCCCCCACATCTAATGCTGCTATGTTAAAATAAATGATTAACCCATTTTTGCATTTTAGCATCTGCAAAAACCACCTGCTAAATGCCTCAGCCCTTTTAAGGAAAAAGTGCCCCCTCAGCCTTTAAAAACCTAAATATATCTGCCTCTGAGGCACATAAAAGCATGAAATGAGTTGCATTCAAAAGTTAAGACTCCCCTCTTGAATGTGGTCTTTCAGCTGTAACATCTAAAAAAATCTTAAATCTCATGAGCCTGAGTGCTGCGTCTATGTGGCTCCAGGCACCTAGGGCAATGCAGCGTACACGCATTATCCATGTGAGAGTGTCAGGCTGTCAGCAGAGACTGGGTGGGGTGATGCCAGGCTATTCATAATAGACTATATAGATAATTATAATAATAATAATAATTAGGGCTGGGTTAAATATTTGATTTAATCGATAATCGATCGATTTCATTTAAAATTCACATAATCGATTCACAGGGCACAAAATCTTTTTTTCTTTTTTTTCTTTTTTTTGTTATTCTTGTTCTTTTTGTTTAATTTAGGTCTATGGAAAATACCCAGTAGGTATTAGTCAATTAGGCCTAGGCCTACTTATTACAAATTAGCAATCTGATAACACTGTCCAGCCACAGCCCTTTGACATTTTTATATAAAATTAGGCAACAGAATATTTTGGGGGAAATCCTGGCAGCAAGAAGGGAACGGATTGAATCGATTCGGAATGAATCGAATCAAATCGAATTGAATCGTGATTAATTGATTCAAAGCCCTAAGAATCGAAATCGAATCGATACAGGCACATGGCTGCGATACCCAGCCCTAATTATAATAATAGTAATCATAATCATAATCGTAATAATAACTTTTATATAGCAGCTTTCATGGAACCCAAAGTTGCTTGACAAAGGAGATGGGGCTAAGGAATTGGGGAGAAGGGGAGAAGGGGAAGGGTTAAGGACCATAATACTCAGTGAAGAGATGAATTTTGAGATGGTTTTTAAACATAGCCAGTGTGGGGGCTTGGCGGATGTGGAGAGGTAGAATGTTCCATTCTCTGCAGATGTTTCCCAGCTGGAAGAAGGCAGATTTGGTGTTGTTACCTCCGCCAAGGAGGTTGTGTTTTCGGTCGCATTGGTTTGTCTGTCTGTCAGCAGGATAACTGAAAAAGTTATGAACGGAGTTTGATGACATTTTGTGGAGTCGTTGGAAATGACAAAAGGAACAAGTGATTAAATGTTGGTGGTGATTGTAGACTTACAAAAGGACTTACAAAAAGATATATTACATTACATTGCACTTAGCTGATGCTTTCATTTAATTCGAAACAACTTACAACTATTATTTTTCAGGGTATAGGTTACAGTACCTGGTGCAATGTGGGGTTAGGTGCCTTGCTCAAGGGCACTTCTGCCATTGATGGAGATGTAGGGAGAGGTCAGGTGGGATTCGAACCTGCAACCCCTAGATTGAAAGACCAACTCTCTAACCACTATGTCACAGCTGCCCCACAAGATAGCATATATATTATATGATATTATGTAGGCATAGGGTTCCACAGCGTGTAGATGTTATGGCATCAGTGACCCCAAGGCCTTGGTGGATGTTTACACTCTAGTGTAGTGCTGCTAGTTATTGACGTGGAGTGAAAGTGTTCAATCCAGGATGACCCCTAACAGATGTGTGTATGTCTGTGTTTCAGGAAGTACCCTGATCAAGGTGGGGGAGTGTCAGCAGAGGCTGGGCGGGGCAGAGAGGGAGTTCCTGCACACCAGCGCCATCAGCTTCCTCACGCCACTACGCAACTTCCTGGAGGGAGACTGGAGGACCATATCAGTGAGTTGGACACTTGGAATCATATGACACACACACACACACACACACACACACACACACACACACACACACACACACACACACACACACACACACACACACACACACACACACACACACACACACACACACACACACACACACGTACTAGCAGGCCTACACACACTCATACACACATACAGTGCGTGCATGCTAATAAACCGATCCAAACACGCACAAGACATACAGAGGTTTCAAATGTTTTTTTTCTTTATTCTGTACTATTTTGTGTTTGCTACAGAAAGAGCGGCGTCTGTTGGAGAACCGGCGTCTGGACTTGGATGCATGTAAAGCGCGTCTGAAGAAAGCCAAAGCAGCCGAGGCCAAGGCGGCGGTGAGTCACACACACACACACACACACACACACACACACACACACACACACACACACACACACACACACACACACACACACACACACACACACACACACACACACACACACACACACACACACACACATTCATCACTCACTTTCCACTCTCCACACAGCAACCATACCGCTCTCTTAGTCAATCATATAAAGAGCTGCTCTCTGACTCAGGCTAGAGACATACTGTACTGTAGTAGTCGTCCAGATATTACAACTCTACTCTTCTCTACTCTACTAATAAGAATTTCACCAATTTTGCTTCATTAACTCTACTTTGTACTAGTCACAGAAGAAGTCATTTTATTTTAAATCAGAGGTATTTTTTAATAGAACACACCTTTTTTTCTTCTCACTTGCACCACATTGCTGGTGTGTAAGCGCCACATGGCTTTTTCTTGGACCCCTATATCGCAAAGTCCTTAATGACAAGATTAGAAATGTGTATCGTAAATGCATTTTAACATATGAAAATATGGACCATAGTCAGTTGGTGTGTGTGTTAGACACAGTGCTATGCAGGGGTGTTGGACCCTCTGGAGACTAAAGGGCCGTACACACACGTCGCTGCTATTTACTCGCTACTTGCTCACTCGCCTACTCGCCACTCGCTCTGGGTGATTTTGTTTATTGGTTGTCATGGTTCCCGCTGTCCGCGCCAATAACGTCCGTACGAAACAAAATGTACGCTGTTTAACGTTGATCGTGTGCTGTGCACAGTCATGCATATAATGGTGTACACTGTATTGGATGTATTTTCCTCAACACTTTTAACCAAAGTGTGATGGCGTGCAGAAGTTGGGTGGTCAGAACACAGACCTGTGTTAACAGGTCTGTGGGTCAGAACACCACAGGGGCAACGTCAACTGTCAATAATCTGTATTCTGCATTCCAATTGGTTACTCGCTTAACTCGCGTCGCTCGAAGATAAAATAAGTTTATCTCGGAACCCGCCCACATCGCATCGCTTGTACTCTCCTCGCTGGAACACGTAGACATTCTATTGACTTCATCCGCTGAGCGAGTAACTAGCAGCGACGTGTGTGTACGGCCCTTAAATGATCCTCCTGTTGCCTTGATGTGCAGTGGTTCTCAGAGTGGGGTTGGCGACGCGGCACATTGCCAGGCTGAAAAGTGTTTTAGGAATGCAATAGACCAAAAGGGGTTGGCAACGCAGATTTAAGCCGATCTCTCGTATTTCTCAGACATTTTGGTGCGATTATAAGGGGGTCCTTGGAAAATCCTATCGGGATGCACATCCGACAAATAAGTTTGAGAGCTCCTGAGATGGAAGTCTTGTGGCGTCACTTTTGTAGTGTGTGTGTGTGTGTGTGTGTGTGTGTGTGTGTGTGTGTGTGTGTGTGTGTGTGTGTGTGTGTGTGTGTGTGTGTGTGTGTGTGTGTGTGTGTGTGTGTGTGTGTGTGTGTGTGTGTGTGTGATTGTGCTTGTGTGCCGCCGTGTTTGCTTGTGATAACGGTGTTAACTTGTGTTTCTGATCTAACTTTTGCAGTGTGAGGGAGAAGTGAGTATTACTGTATGCCTTTACTCAAATATCAACCATATCGCTTTTCTGATAAATATTTCAGTTGTTTTTTCCTTGAAGAATGAAAGTTTTTCTTGAACACATTGCATGGTTAAAGTCATAGTTTGAATCATGTCATGTTGGTGCAACTAACCTAGCATTCATTTCAAATGTGCATGCACACTTCCCAAATGTGCTCTACACTACAAAATTGCAGCAGCGGCTGGCTTATGCAAGACTAAGGCCCCAGTTGTTGCCTCGTCTCCAAAGTGACAAGCCGAATCCAATTTTCAGAAAATGTGTATGCGCCTCATGCCAGCAGAAGAGTTAGTGGCACCAGTTGACTTGATCATGTGACTACCAACAAGAAATGTGACTGGGCCCCTCTCTTTAAAGTTCCTGAATAAAACATTCCATTATGGTTACCAGATGTTGTCATGGTAACTAGAAGTCTATTTTCCAAACAACGGTGGTGTGAGAGAGGGAAACTTCAGAAGAGGGCCCTCCAAAGGGGTCCCTTAAGCCCCCCGCACACGGGTTCCGACAAAGTTTGTAACACTCCATTGTTTTCAATACAACCTTGCACACAGGTGACAAACTCTGTCTCCTGTTGACTTCCATTCAAGTCTATTTTGCCAGAGCCACTCGATAAAATCCATTGTTGAATCCACAGGCTGATTTGCTACATTTGGTTTGATGGATGCAATGCGGTGTCAGGGACGAGCAGAATTGTCAAATTTGAGAGAGCCCACATAGATGCAGTTGGAACCCGTTGTGCTGAGGCCTTAAAGGGGTATGCCACTATTTTGAGGCTTAATACAGTTAAAATCGTTGGCTGGGGTTTATAAAGGTGGTTAAGTGTCTTATTTTTCATGTAAGGCGTTGCCTTGCTTTAAGACAAGTTAAAAGAGGGAGCATGTCGCTAAACTAGGGAAAGTCAATGGATTGTAGCATGCTACACGGATCCATTGACTTTCACTAGCTTAGCGACATATTCCCTCTTTTAACTTGTCTTAAAGCAAGACAACGCTTAACATGAAAAATAAGACACTTTACCACCTTTATAAACCCCAGCCAACGATTTTAACTGTATTAAGCCCCAAAATAGTGGCATACCCCTTTAAGACTGACTCACTCTACCCCCACCACCCAGACACAGAGCATGCCAGCAGCAGGGCAGAATATGACATTATACAGGCAACACATGTAGGTACTGTAGACAAGTAGTGTACACATTCCCTGCTGCTGGGCAAAAAAAATGTTCAGGATTTTTGGAGAAAAGGTTTGCACACTTCTTGGAGAGAATCTGAGGAGGTCAAAGGTCAAAACATCATGATCTGCCATGACTGCCAACATGAATAAATTACCGTACTGTATATTGAAAAAAGAACAGAGAAAAAGGGGGGGCATTCAAGGAGTGTGCAAAGCTCTTTGCCATTGTAAACATGACCTGATGATGACCCAATGATATGTTTCACTTCCCTGTTTCCATAAAATCTCAGATGAAAGTGCTTATATGGCTGACCTATTGAACCCCACCCCCCATCAAATTGAACCAAGAGCACTTGTCTGAGAGTTATGACAGTATTATCCAGTCCTGTCTTTCACTTTTTATTGTTTCATTTCTAGGCTTTATCTGAAAAGCATGATGCCTCGTAGTTAATGCTAGTTAATGCATTATTTTCCCTGATCATGGTGGCTGAGAATCGGCCTGCATACATACAGTACTGGACACACACACACACACACACACACACACACACACACACACACACACACACACACACACACACACACACACACACACACACACACACACACACACACACACACACACACACAATAATGTGACATAATTCCTTCTGCTTCAGTGCTAGCTTCTCCCAGAGTTACTTAACTTGTGTGTGTGTGTGTGTGTGTGTGTGTGTGTGTGTGTGTGTGTGTGTGTGTGTGTGTGTGTGTGTGTGTGTGTGTGTGTGTGTGTGTGTGTGTGTGTGTGTGTGTGTGTGTGTGTGTGTGTGTGTGTGTGTGTGTGTGGTAATGTGGTCGTGTGAGAGAGGGTTTGTGAATGATCAGCAAATTGGCGATCTCATGATCTTCATTCTCTTGACAAGGCCTCAGTGTCCACGCCGGCAGGATTTATGTCACATGCACAGAGTAGTAATAGACGGCACCTCCCCCAACACACACACACACACACACACACACACACACACACACACACACACACACACACACACACACACACACACACACACACACACACACACACTGCACACACACACACACACTACACACATACCTACATTCTCACATAGGGTAGTAGCATGCACATTCCCCACTAGAGATTTCTGACTAAGATGCCACTCTGCTAGCTGTTCTGGCTTGCTATCATCCATTAAGGGCTGTTCACATCTACAACAATAACTACGGCATACAGATAACTATAAAAATAACAGTATTTCTATTCACACTGGCCAGCGACAATGCCTGCCCCTGGTGAACATCAACTAGTAGAGGGCATTCTAGTCAACTCTGATTGGCTTAGCCTGATTGTCATCAATTTTCAAATCTCTTCCAGACTTGGTCTGACCAAGAGCATAACAATTGTCATTTCCCAAACAGCATGGCCTCCCTTGGTTTGCTACTGGTTGTTTGATTCCTGTCAAAGTGGGAGGGGTTCATGATTTTTTTGGAGCTCAGAGACGATATTTGTATTTCTCCTGGCCTTCCTAGAAGAAACGCTGAAGGTGTTGTATCACTACGGTTCATCATGTCCTTGTCATTATTTTACACAGTAGATATTCAAGAAGTAGACATAATTATCTTTATAGTTATCATTGTACCTGTGAATGGCCCTTTAGTCTGTTCATTAATATCACTATGACATAACAGTACAGGTTCATCACCTTGGGATACGGGTACCACACACAAGACACAAGAGAGTAATGTTGCACTGATTGCGGTGTGTGTGTGTGTGTGTGTGTGTGTGTGTGTGTGTGTGTGTGTGTGTGTGTGTGTGTGTGTGTGTGTGTGTGTGTGTGTGTGTGTGTGTGTGTGTGTGTGTGTGTGTGTGTGTGTGTGTGTGTGTGTGTGTGTGTCTGCAGACTCAGGTTTCCTCTAGAAATGGCTTGTTTGGTCTCTGCTTGCAGGCCGTGCCAGACTTCCAGGAGACCAGACCGCGCAATTATGTCCTGTCTGCCAGCGCATCAGCGGTGAGGAGGCACACACACACACACACACACACACACACACACACACACACACACACACACACACACACACACACACACACACACACACACACACACACACACACACACACACACACACACACACACACACAACACACACACACACAACACACACACACACACACACACACACACACACACACACACACACACACACACACACACACACACACACACACACACACACACACACACACACACACACACACCTGTAGGGCTCTGCTGCTTCTGTCTGTTCAGGTGTAATACATCATGACTTCACCTCTTCTTTATGTACCAATGATGCCCTACTGTTATTCTACTGTGACCTCAACATCAGAGAAATGTCCTTTCATTAATCTCTTGCAAAGGTACCGCAATGAGCCATTTGCCTCATTCACCTTCCTTATTACACACACACACACACACACACACACACACACACACACACACACACACACACACACACACACACACACACACACACACACACACACACACACACACACACACACACACACACACACACACACACACACACACACCGCACCGCTGCTGACCTCCTTGATCTTGCCGTCTGAATCATTCCTCTCAACTGGTTCATTCAATCCCGCTCCCACCACTACTACTACTACTACTACTACTACTACTACTACTACTACACACACACACACACACACACACACACACACACACACACACACACACACACACACACACACACACACACACACACACACACACACACACACACACACACACACACACACACACACACACACACACACACACACACTGAGACCCATGAAATTTGCAGCTGTGGAACCTTCAGGTCTCTCCAGATGCCATACATGCTTGGTGGAATTAGTCTACCCAAAATAATGCCTCACGTTCCCTCATTTCACAAAGAAAAGGACCTCGTTGTATGTGGTTCTCTCTAATCTGTTTTTTTTTGCCTGGGTGATTTTGTTGGATGGTTCAACTCATAGTGCCAAAGCATTGCTTTACTGATGTGTTAAATGAACAGTCCACCCTTTTTTGATTTTCACACATTTCACAGTATTTCCAAGCATTATTCATGAATGTGCATATCATTTTCTTCTCAGTTTTCTCAATACTTGGATTTACGTGTTGGATCAGAATTATTAGCATAGCTTAGCATAATCACTGGAAGTGAATGGAGGCATTAGCATTAAGCCACAAATGATCACAGGACAGGATTAAATAGCTGTTTTGAACTCTGGTGAATTTTACATTTATTTTAAAGTACTTTATAAGTACATTTGATGATGTTTTGTTTGCCCCCATATACTTGCATTGCTACGCTTAATTTGGCTATACTGTTAAACTAGGCAATGGAAACACATAGACGAAAATGATATGCACGAATAATGCTGGGAAATACTGCAAATATGTGAAAATCAAAAAAAGGGTGGACTGTTCCTTTAAGGTTTAGGAATTGTGCGGTCTAGGTACAGTTTAACAGCCTGGTTTTTACCAAACCACATTCATTACTTCGTAGTTCATTTTTGGTCTGGATTCTCGATGCCCTGGAGCACTTGGGTGAGAAGAGTGAGCTCAGCTCTGGTTTGAAATGAGCTCCAACCAACGCTGACAGTTGGTGTGTGTGATGTATGTTATTACGCTCCCAAGTGCGTTTGCTTATTGGCTGGTAACACCGCCCGTCAGATAGTCGACTGAAAACCCTCCCCGAGAAGCGTAATCAGACCGTTCGCAAATCAGAAAGCAATTTGAAATGAATGGTCTGGCTTGTCAGGCTAGCAGTCTAGTATTCTGTCATGATAATGGGAATCAAACATTCTGGTCCACCGGCAGGGTTGCCAGATGAAGCTGATGATTTCCACCCCAAAAAATGCCCCAAACCCACCTGGAAGCACTAAATCCCGCCCAATTCTATTGATTTCTATGGGCAAAATTGGGCGGGTATATCTGCAAAATGTCATTTTTACCTGCACACGGCCGTCCTAAGCAGCCCAATTGGGGGGAAAACCGCCCAATCTGGCAACACTGTCCACCAGCCAGCCCTGGCATTGTGTGTAACCACACCCAGTGGCAGGCCACAAGCAGTTCAGTGGACACACAGCAGTCTGTCTGTCTGTGTCAGCCCACGCCATAGGCACCATGTGACACTGCACGCCTACAAGTGTGTGTGTGTGTGTGTGTGTGTGTGTGTGTGTGTGTGTGTGTGTGTGTGTGTGTGTGTGTGTGTGTGTGTGTGTGTGTGTGTGTGTGTGTGTGTTGGACTCAAGGATGTGTCTGTGTGTGTGTCTGTAACTATAGTGGTGAGCATGTGTCATGTGTTTGTGATAAAACTCCCATTTTTCCTGGCTGCACGTCGGTGTGTGCACGCCTAATAAAATGTTTTCACCCTTACATTCCTCACTGTTTTAGTAATATGCTGTTTTCATGTACCTTTACTGTATTTATATACTGTACTTGTATGTAGACATATTTTATTAATTCAATTTATTTGTTTAGGGGGAAAGCCCCTTGAGATAGGATATCTCGTTTTCGAGGGGGTCCCCAGGACAAACAGTACAGTACAGAAACAAGAACAGATACTAAAACAAAATACAGAAACAAAAACAGAACACTGATCAGGACAACACTTTCACACATACAGTACTTTCACACAAAGTCACAAGTTATTATAGGCTACAGTTAAAGGTTTCAGATTTGAGGTGTCTTCAGGTCTGAGGTGTTTTCATAAACAACATCAGCATAATCTAACAATGGGAATATATATGTGGAAAGTTCAGTGTGGACTGCATGAATAAGCACATTGGATGATGATTGAGTATGATGATGCGCTGTATAAATGCATTTTATTGATCGATTTTCATGTAGATGTTTCTTTTATGAACTTTATTTTTTTGGACTGTACTTTGCCTGTCATTATTATGACTGTCTGTTTTGAACACCAGGCATGCTTGTATGTTGAAATTGCTACAATAAGAGTCAGTTGAGTAATGATTTGTGTGGGTTGATGGTGAACCAGGCTGAAGTGTGCACTTGTTGAGTTGGAGGTGTGTGTGTGTGTGTGTGTGTGTGTGTGTGTGTGTGTGTGTGTGTGTGTGTGTGTGTGTGTGTGTGTGTGTGTGTGTGTGTGTGTGAGAGAGAGAGAGAGAGAGAGAGAGAGAGAGAGAGAGAGAGAGAGAGAGAGAGAGAGAGAGAGAGAGAGAGAGAGAGAGAGAGAGAGAGAGAGAGAGAGAGAGAGATAAGGCTCAGTGCAGGAGTAGAACATGGCCTTGTGTCTGCACTTGACAGGGGACACAAGTGGCAACGTCTGTCTGTGTGTTCATGTGAATGTGCTGAGCTCCCCTCGTGTGCCTAACCGTTGTTTTGCTTTTGAATAATGCATGGCCCTGTTGCATAATAGGGGGTCTTTTGTCCTGTCATTATAGTGGCTGTGACAGTGCCACCCTCCCTCACCCATCAGCCATCTTCCCTCCCTTCTGTTGTGTCATCAGGATCCCTGGTTGGGTGCTGCATCTGCTGCTGCTGTGTCTTATACTGGATAGATAACTTAGCATTTGTGTCGGATTCGGACGGGACTTTTATTACCTATGGACCCCCGGTAATTCGGAATAATTACAGAGAATGTCTGAGTTCTTAGTCCTGTGCGAATGTGTCATGTCTGCGATTTGTGGGGTAATAATTCCGCCGTGAATTACCTACTGTATTTCGGCGAAACTCAGACGTCCTGGGGTAATTTTACATAGGCGCGCCGTCTGCACTCCCTTGTAATGTCTGTGAATTGAGTAAATAACAGACGTTTATTTATCCCGTCCGAATGCGCCCCGAAAAATCACGGAGGTCCAGGGGTAATTGCGAATTACCAGGGGTCCATAGGTAATATTTATCCCGTGCGAATCGGGCTTTATACTGTATGTATAACTCATCATCTGTTGTGTCACAATAATACTGTGTTGTCATTCTAGTATTGTGATGTCAAATGTTTTAACCAGAGAAGCCCTACACTAATTCTTATGCAATCAGAATGTTTTGTGATCATTGTATCATGTATTGTGATGTCAAATGTTTTAACAATGGAAGCCCTACTAATTCTTATGCAATCAGAATGTTTGTGTGATCATTGTGACATCATAAGGAATGCTTAGTAACTCATTATGATGTCGTCCCTCAGTGAGTGTTTGTGTCTCCATTGTGACATCAGACTGTGTCTCTCTTTCCCTTCCCCTGCGGCGGCCATGGGCTTCCTCAGCTGTGGAGTGAGGAGGTGGACAAAGTGAGTAAAAAAAAGAGCGACAGTGAAAGTGAAAGAAAGGCATACTGGGATAGAGATTTTATCTCAGGGAGCTGACAGAGGTCTCTGCAGGGCATATTTTGGGTTATATTTATGTTATTCCTGATGCAGCTTCATGTTCAAGTGATGTTCAATTTTCTTTTGCTGACTCAACTCCATTTTGGTGCAGGAATTGGCTTGGGTATAATTACTTATTGGTCTGAAAATAAAGAGATGTGAGAGGATTTTTGAAGCATTTCATTAATTTGTTTATACTGTATTGTGATGAAAACAAATTATTATTGTTTATAGATAGCTACTGTATGTTTCCGATGAGGGAATTTGTCTGCTATAGCTAGACTGTAGCCTACCTGTAACTGTATAATTGTCAAGTCATGGTGCGCTTCCTTCTCAGGCCGAGCATGAGTTACGCGTGGCCCAAACAGAGTTTGACAGACAGGCAGAGGTCACACGCCTCCTGCTGGAGGGAATCAGCAGTACACACGTAAGTCTGGAGCACACCACTCACAAAGCAACCTATCTCAAAGTATTGATCTCAGAGCAACATAATTTGTGTTTCATAAATATATAGTGTTAGATATTGTTACACATTTTGTTGCGTGGTACCTAACACGCAACAGGGACCGTAATGTGAAGCATATAGTAACTCATTTTCAGGAGGTGTCAATCCCAGGTTTAGAAAGTAAAAAAAATCCTGCCACAAATATGATCCAACCAGCCCTGAATCAGCTGATCATAATGATTACTCACGCCAGTTAGATCTGTGTCCAACCTGTGTTGGAAGAAAACTATGGCAGGGATTTTACTTTCTGGCCCTGGAACGGACTCCTCTGCTCACTTTCTGGTTTTTACTGGTATGTACAACACATCTTATGAAGGCAGTGTGTTGCCATTCTTGCCCAGTGTTCATTCGTGTGCTATTCATATTCAAGTTGACATTGCGGTAGTGAAGTATTGCAACAGAAGATATTTTCTCTTTCAGATATTCCTTTCTTTATATTTTTGGCATCCTGCTTTACCAGTTAGGCCAGGCCTGTCTCTAGTGCCATTAGAACTGTCTGTGTGTGTGTGTGTGCGCATGCGTATGTGAGAGACTACGTGTACATAGTAACCCATATTGTGTGTGTTTGGTCTCAGGTGAACCACCTGCGCTGCCTGCATGAGTTTGTGGAGGCCCAGACGGCCTACTACAACCAGTGCCATCGCGTCATGATGGAACTACACAAGGAGCTGGGCAGGTAGGAGACCCTGGAGGTAGAGCAGCACACGTCTGACTATCACCCTAGACACACAAAGACTCCTAGGGAACCTGAGTATCACACCTAGGACACACAAAGACTCCTAGGGAACCTGAGTATCTTCAGATGTAGCTTTATTGAGTCAAGGGCAGTGATTCTCAAAGTGTGGTCCGGGGACCACTAGTGGTCCGCGACAGAGCTCAGGTGGTCCGCGAGGGGATTTCTCATTTTCCAAGATAAGCTAGCAGTAGGCTAACATTTTCATGTTTTCCACAAAATAAGACAGGCTTATAATGTGAATAAAAAGTAAGTGATCTGCATAAAAATTAGCAGTGTCAAATTAGCATCCATCAACTGCCAATTCAGATGACAGGTGGTCCCCGATAATTTTTTGGGGGGACAAAGTGGGCCTCGGTCTGAAAAAGTTTGAGAAACACAGGTCAAGGGCCAAGACTAAGGCTGGCCGCACATTGGCTCCGACAGCAGTGCGGCGCACTTTGCTTCCGACATAATTCGGATCCCCAAACCAAATTTCACACGAACATAGCATTGATAGTCAATGGGCGGCGCCGACAAAATAGAACTTGTCTCTAATTGCTATCCGACATCGGCGAATGTCCGCGGACATCGGCGCCAGTGAGCGGGGTTCTATTGAAAACAATGAAATCGAACTTTTGATCAGCAGTGCTCAGCACTTTTTCGGAGCCGGTGTGCGCAAGCCCTAACAACGTGACAAACTAGCTCATAGCATAATACTACCTCATAATTTAATACCTCATAATCTCATAATAGTTTATGACCTCACTAGCTCTGTCATCTTTTGACACCCCTGTGACTGTGTTCTTGTGACATCACTATTTCTGACATCACAAATGTGTCTAATTTGTTATTCCCTGACCCTGTGATATCATTATAGGCCTACCTCATAATATAATACCTCATAATATCATAATAGTTTATGACCTCACTAGCTCTTAAACTCTGTCATCTTATGACACCCCTGTGACTGTGTTCTTGTGACATCACTCTGTCTGACATCACAAATGTGTCTGTTTGTTTTGACTTCAGTTGACATCTTCAGTTGACTTATTATTATTACATCACTATTAGTGTCTCATAACATAATTAATCATTATTACAATGGCTACGTTTCAAATCTGAATGAAGCTTAATTCCGCTTTGAAATTGTCATGTAAACACTTCACAATTCGGAGTTCATTGACCGATCAAAGTAAACTCGACGGAACTATTTAATTCTGAATTATTTATTTGGAATTAAAAACGGTATGTAAATGTAGCCAATGCCTCATAGTGTCTTATAACATAATAATGTCTTCTTCTAATTCCCTGCTTCTCCCTCTGCTCTCAGTTCCAGTGCAGATGTGTGAGTATCTCTGGATACTTTCAGGGTGTTTTTAGTTTTGTTTTGTTTTTAGTATAGAAATTCCAGTAAAACTTTAGAATTATCAGTACTTTAGGAATAATGAGGTAAGTATCAACAAAACATTTGCAAATGTTTGCAAATGAGTAAGAAATACTATGCATGCACTGCAAACACAGCACAGTCGTATGATCAGTCCTGGAAGTGTCTCCAGAAGGCATGTAACCACTGGAACCACTGGCATACACGCATAAATTGTACTCATCCAGTACAAGTTGATTCCCACTCCACCCTGTAGTTATAGTTTGGTTCTCACTCATTTACAAACATTTGTAAATATTAAAACTTTTGTTTATGATCGGTATGTTCATGAACATTAATAAAGTGTTTATAAAGCTTATTAGGGGTAGTTATGCTTTGTTACGCTTTACTGAAATTCCTTGAACTCACAATCATAGGCCTAAACAAAAAAGTCTCCCAGCTTTCTCTGAATACATTCATCATATGAGTATATGCAACCATAACAACATTGTTAATAAACCGACACAGTCTATCATTATTGACAGGTGTTTTATTTAGCATGGCAGCGATTTCAAAGTGTTACATACAGTATATCACATCTTTAAAAATTCGGAAGAGGAGGCCAGTCATTTCGTGCTCATACAGAAGGCTTCAAATCTACTTTGTGATATTGGACACATGGTCAGACCCTATGTACGGGGAGGATGTTGTGTCATTTGATTATTTGTGTTACACCGTTGTAAGTGCATATTTCTGTAATTGGGTATTTGCATGTTTGTACTGTGTCTATGTGTGTGAGCCTATTTTGCTATGGGATGTCCCCCTGAATGAAGCCTTGTGAAGTATCTACAAGGATTTCATACAACAATGCAAGAATATATGAAGTGTTTATTTGCAAAACGGTGTATCTCCATTTTATAGAATGTTGGGAAATTGACCTTTTGTATTGGGCATTCCATTGCACTGCATTGCAAAATGCATTTTATATAGGTTAAAAAAGCATGCTCTCAAAATATTTGAATGGTAAGAATTCACACATAGGTGATAGGGCCTCTGAACAGTCATTTTCAATAATAAAATGCAAAAGTCAAAAAATGGAGATACACCGTTTTGCAAATAAACCCTTCATATTATTTATGACATGCATAGATGGAGAGATCTGTTGGATCTGGTTTTATGTAAGTTTATTTATTTATTTTATGTAAGTCTATTTCCCTTATTATGTGTTAATGTGTTTGTCTGCATCTTGAACTTGTTGGCTGCCATTTTGACCAGGCCTCCCTCGCAGAAGAGACATGATGCTACATTCCCTCCTGTTCCGGTTCTCCACAGGTTCTCCAGCAATTTCGGGAGGAACCCCACCACCAGCGGCTCCGCGGAGCCCGACGCGACTGCCGAGAGCCCCGTGGCCCCGCTGGAGACGGACGTGCTGCAGATCGAGGAGGTCCAGCCGCCCGCCAGTGGCACGCGCAAGGCCAAAGTGCTGTACGACTACGACGCCGCAGACACCAGCGAGATGTCCCTTCTGGCAGACGAGGTAGGGGATTATATCTACGTAGTAAAAGTAATAGTATTAGGGGAAGTAGTGACAGTGGTGGTGGTGGTGGTGGTGGTAGTACTAGTGGTAGGTGCAGGTGTAGCAGTAGTAGTAGTAGTATGTGTAGCAGGGCTTGACACTGGCACCAGCCAACCGGCCAAATGCTGGTAAAACTTGGCTGTGGCTAGTAATACTTTCAGTGTCACTAGCCAATTTGGCTAGCAGCTTATTCCTTTGTATGACATACGCATCATCTATAGTTCAAGTAAGTTCAAGAAAAAGCTCAGTAACTCAGTTTCTATTTCCTCAATATACTTCCATGTAGAAAGCTATACATTCATCTTGCTTTAGCACCTCATCTTCTGAGGTTAGACGTATGCTATCATGATAAAGGGACAATATAAAGGGACAATAAAACAATATAAAATCGGTGGCTAGTGGAATACCTGAATGGCTAGTGACTCGGGAAAACCACTAGCCACAGAGGCTGGTGGGTGAAAAAGTTTGTGTCAAGCCCTGATGTGTAGGTGTAGTAATAGGTGCAGTAGGAATAGGAGTAAGGGTTGTAGTAGTGGTGTAGTAGTAGATTGTGTCGTAGACAGTTGCTACGTTTACATGAAACATCTAATTCGGAATTAACTCACTTTAATTCTGAATAAAGCTTAATTCCGCTTTGGAAACGTCATGTAAACACTTTTTTGATCGGATTTAAATGAAAGATCAACTCGATGGAGCAATTTAATTCTGAATTATTAATTTGGAATTAAAAACGTAGCCAATGGTAAACTTGAGACTGTAGAACAATTACCACAACGTTGAAAATACATTTGTGTGATTCTTTTGCGGATGCCACCATTTTCGAAAGGGACTCATAATGTATTCAGGGAAGTTGCTCGTACCCCTCTGTTTGAAGGGGTATAAAGCCCTTCCCCTACACCTCTGTCTTCACATGGAACGAGACACACTGTAGCAACCCAACATGAGTCCCTACCGGATACGAGTCCTCCGGAACAGTTTTACCTCAGCTTCTTGATTTCAGTCTGATTTTGGCCGGCTTCACCATGATGTAAGCCTTAATTCGCACATCGTTAAAACATTCACGATGCCATCGCAATGTTACCCATAATGTCCATGTAATAGGAACATTTCCTTAAACTGTCCCAACATCAGAGGGCCCGTGGTGGTGGTGGTGGTTGTTACAGGACAATCATATTGTTGAAGGGACAATCATGGGTGAGCGGTTAGGGCGTCAGACTTGCATCCCAGAGGTTGCCGGTTCGACTCCCGACCCGCCAGGTTGATGGGGGGAGTAATCAGCCAGTGCTCTCCCCCATCCTCCTCCATGACTGAGGTACCCTGAGCATGGTACCGTCCCACCGCACTGCTCCCCATGGTGCGCCACTGAGGGCTGCCCCCTTGCACGGGTGAGGCATAAATGCAGTTTCGTTGTGTGCAGTGTGCAGTGTTCACTTGTGTGCTGTGGAGTGCTGTGTCACAATGACAATGGGAGTTGGAGTTTCCCAATGGGCTTTCACTTTCACTTTCACATGTGCGACTCACAGCGCAACTCACATCGGGTAGCTGTGGTACCGCAAAGCATTGGTGATGTTCGCAAAGCACATCTGCGCATGTGTGAGTGTGACTCACATCGGGTAGCGACTCACATCGGGTTGCTACACACCCCTACCTCTTCATGTGAACAGTGAACACTCAAAATGAAGGGTAAGGGGAAAGGGGTAGGGCTCAGGGGTGAAATGTGAATCACCCTCAAAGTCTCTGACTGCTGCCCCCTGCTGTCTGTTGCAGCTCATCACAGTCTACACGGTGCCAGGCATGGACTCTGATTGGCTGGTCGGGGAAAGGGGAAACCAGAAAGGGAAGGTGCCCGTCACGTACCTGGAACTCCTGAGCTAAAGAGGCCTACAATTCATCAGCCACACACACACACACACACACACACACACACGCGCACACACTCACACACATACACACACACACACACACACACACACACACACACACACACACACACACACACACACACACACACACACACACACACACACACACACACACACACACACACACACACACACACACACACACACACACACACACACACACACACACAGAACTGACAGGTCAAATGAAGCCAAGTTAACCCTGAGAGTTTACATATGGCACTGCAAGCCCTTGAAGCTTCCTCCCGAGTCCCAGTCGTCTTTACAGTGTTTTATTTTTTATTTTATTTTGATGTCTGCCGTTTCTGAAGATGCCATCTTGCTTTAAATGTGCCACCTGCCTCTTTGTACCCTCTGCGATCCCTTCAAGTATGTGCCACCCCCTATTTATTATTTAAAATGGCCTGACTATTTTGGACCTCCGCTTATAACACACACACACACACACACACACACACACACACACACACACACACACACACACACACACACACACACACACACACACACACACACACACACACACACACACACACACACACACTTGTTTTTCCACCGCACAAGCATTTTCTACAGTCAGCTTACAGGAAGATAGCCTATGACAAAATGCATTAAAGACCAAACCAAAAGAAAATAGTTATTATTTTACAATTAAGTCCTATTCTTGAGCTGTATTTAAAACTAAAAATAATAATATGATACAATAAAATAAGTAATTTTCATTTATTCTGTCTATGAATATTCCTAATACAGTACTCCAATTTCCAGACGATGAAATTGAGTGCCAAGAGTGAGCATTACTGTATGACAGCGGCAGTCAGTCTGCTTGGCAGTGTGAGGTCTCGTGCCTTCCCTTCTCTCATAGCGCTGTGCCTCTTCCACATCCCTCACCCATGCATCTCCTCTTATTTCTCATGGCATGTGAGGCCTCTGAGCGGGAGGGTTGGTTGGATGTTGGGGCGATTCTTACTGATGCACGGCCACAATTATGCATCGATGTGTAGCAAAAAGGAGTCCTCCCTTTTCATACTTGACATGCATTGCATGCATTATCATTTGGGGAGCTACCAGGGTCACTGCGGGGAATGTGGTAACGTGCGTAAACAACGCAATTAAACACATGTGAGCTTGCGCTGCTGGCGCTGACTATATACTGTAAGTGTAATGCCCTGACACTGACAGGAGGCCCATGAAGGTCATTACTGGCAATGTTGTATTTTAATTAGGGGTGTCAAACGATTAATTTTTAAAATTTGGTTAATCTCGAAAATTCCACAGTTAATCATGATTAATCGCGACTTTTAGTCCATGTTTCATTTTTTATTATTTTGCATTTCAAGACCGTTTAATCCATATACGCCGGATTCTGCGTAGCACAAAGAACATGTTCTAAAGCAAGATTCTTCAGAGCCAGAGCTATTCAGGTCTTTATAGGCTGACAATTCCTTTTTCCCAAAAATGGATTCATTTAAAAGGCAATTTTTGCTGGTTTTTGAAGGAATAATATTGACATTAAAACAATAATGAATCTAATCACGAATTACATGCTAATATGTACAGCCCTAATTTTCATACCATTACTTTGCTATATCTGCAGCTCTTCATGGCCCCTGTGTTTTCTTAGCAGTGCCCCTGCGTGGGCCTCTTGGTCGCGTGGCATGGTGGCCAGGGCTGCCCTCTTAAACAGTGGCGGTGGCTTCTAATTTCTCTGGCGGTGGTCACCATCCAGCTCGCCTCCTTCCTATTTCTCATACATCCACTTCCTGTCCCTCATGGTAGGTCGGCAGCAGGAAGTGGCTGCTCAAAGGCCGATGTCACTTAAGGGGCGAACCTCTCCTACCGTTTGCTGACGCAGAGCATTCCCCTCCCTCCCTCTCCCTGCCCCTCTCCATCACTCTCTGCCTCCCTCACTCTCCGTCTCCCTCCTTCCTTCCTTCCTCTTCCCCTTCTCTTCAAACCTCACCATTGAAAGCGCCTCAGAACGCACTAGCATTTAATATTCAATACAGTTTTACTTACAGTACTACGACTTGTAGACACACACACACGCACACACACACACACACGCACGCACGCACGCACGCACGCACGCACGCACGCACGCACGCACGCACGCACACACACACACACACACACACACACACACACACACACACACACACACACACACACACACACACACACACACACACACACACACACGCACACGCACACGCACACGCACACGCACACGCACACACACACACTTCCAGATTGTTCTCCTTAATCTGCCTTACAACACTCCTTACAGTTTACCTTACAATCGCACAGAATGTACTGGAATCAGCAGATAAACCATGCTACTAGTCACATACAGTAGTACAATATACATTTGTAAAAATACATGCAACATTCATACACAAAAATCAATCGCCTAGGTCTGTGTCTCTCAAGCTCAAAGAAGTCCAGTTGCCTACAGCCAAGCTCTTTAGCTCTAATTCTTCATATTATTATTACTCACTCACACAGGTGAAGCAATTAAGTTTCATTTAGTCACAGCACTTTCAGAAAAGCCACATGCTGCTGTCAACTTGCCCAAGATGCTGCAGCATTATGCTGAGTGCACATCATGGCCGCCCTACGCTACCCGAGTAGCTGAGGTCGCTGAAGAAGGTTCGCCACGGATTCGCTTTATTTGCTCTGGACATGACATTGACATGACATGTTTGACTTATCTGATTACAGCTCTGGCCTGTCAGCCTGGGACATTCAGAGATTTGAACATTCCAATTGGTTTTCGCCAAACCGCGCCATAGCTCATCACCATAATATTAGCTTGGCTTTAATCCCTTAAATTTGGTCTGATCCTGGCGAATTCACTTTGGTCGCTTTAGTCACCGACACTCCATAGAGAAATAATGACTTCCGTGGCCCAGGTAGCGTACAGTAGGCTGCTCTTGGTGTACACACAGTACGTAGCTTTATACACCACATCACCACAGAAGAAGTACAAGACATGAGAACAAATGCCAATAGCAATTTTCTTCTTGGAGCAGGCATCGCTCTTAATTATTTAAATCTCTGAGGGTGCTGGCCCAAATTTCAAATTCAATGTTTCAAGAAAGAGGCCGCACCTTGCATAGTAGTGTTTTTTATTGCACAGACGCGTTTCGTGGTGTGTGCCTTCTTCAGTGTGCAAAAGGGCAAAAACAAAACAAATGCCAATAGTACATTTACAATATACTGACTCTGTTAGCCTGTTGGTGACAGAGACCAGGACCAGGCCATACCAGGTCCAGATTAGTTCTGAATGCCCCTCATTCTGAGTGATGTGTGTAGTCACATTACATCAATATACTGTTGGCAAGAGCTCAGCTGCTGTGGCTCTCCGGTAGCTACTGGATGTTTATATGTCTGTAGTTTGACATTCCGGCACATTCCATGTCATGAGGTGACTTTGCTTTGCTCTCTCTCTTCTGCTCCGCTTTGTGATGGTCTAGGTTGGCTGCACATCACATCACAACACTTTTGTAGGTCCATTGGTCGTGCGTGTGCATGTGTGTGTGTGTGTGTGTGTGTGCGCGCGCTAGCGGGGAGACAGATGTGATTAAGCAAGCCTTCCTTTCTGCCTGTGCTTATTGCTGCTGCTGTATAGGCAGCAGCCACTATCACATGTTATTTTCAGGTCAGAAAATATCAGTAATTCATCAAGCACATGCTCACACACACACACACACACACACACACACACACACACACACACACACACACACACACACACACACACACACACACACACACACACACACACACACACACACACACACACACACACAATGCATGCATGTGAGTGTATTGCCAACTGTTGAGGAGTGTTAAGTGTACCATTTTATAATACACAATGATGTCATGGCCACACACACACACACACACACACACACACACACACACACACACACACACACACACACACACACACACACACACGTTGTTTGGTGGTGGATTAAGTGCTTTTGCCCAGTGTGTTCCCCTCTCCCTGAAGTGCTGCTCTGTGTGCCTCTTACCTGAAGGGGGCGTCATTGAGACGAGGAGTGCTCTGAACTCTGTACTGTCCAAAAGGGGGGCATTTCATTTGCAGCTTCGCATTGATGTTTTTATTTCAAACTGAATTTATTTATTTTAAAACTCTTGATGTCTACAGACCAAATGCACTAAAATAGACGAACTTTCACCATTTTTCTCTTTCTTTTTCTCACAAACACACTTATACTCTCTCTTGCAGGCATGTACACACGCACACACGCGCACACACACACAGGCACGCACACACGCACACACACACACACACACACACACACACACACACACACACACACACACACACACACACACACCTATCTCACATTCACACGATGCCACTGTCTGTCTACAGAAGGTCTGTATTGCTGCTGCAGTGTCGCCCCCTTGTGGTGTATGTTGATTTCCTTTGTATTTATTGCCTGTTCTAAAGCCATGCTGAATGAAAGCTTACTGGAATGTAATAAAATAAGCTTTATTGATACATCTCTTGATTTACATGTGTTTTGTCATCTGCGAAAGGCACACAATCATCATACCCATCTTCTCTCTATTGTGGGGCAGTATTTGTTTCTACAAATTATTAATAAGTTATATTATTTACAATTGTGATTATTTCACAAATGATTTTACAAATACACATATAAATGTGCTTATAATATACACACTTAAACACACTGCTATACAGATAGTTTGGTCCTTTGTTAAGATAAATATCGAGACACTGGTGTCTGCCAGAGGCGATCCTTACCAGTGCTAGCAACGGGAACACAATAGCTTATTCATTACAGGTTTACAGTGGTCAGGAGTAGCTGGCAAAATCATCTCAGGTTTTAGATTTCAATATTTCTGTGCTGAGTACTTTTCCAGACCGCTATTCCCTACCACTAGCTGCTCCAAAACCAATTGATGATTTACAAAAATTAAATACTGGATTAAGAGCATTCTTGCTCTGCAGGGCACACAAAAATCAAATGGAACACTACAGACAGTTAAGCAATGACTGTATCCAGTGTATATACTGTGGAGGGTGTTACCTTTTCACTCACATACGTACATGTACACACACACATTTACACAGAGTGATGACTACTCAAATAAACTATTGTAACTGTTGTATGATTGTAATAAAAGCATAACAACTGGTGGAAACTGGTTTGAAATGAAGTTGCTACAGTATATCACGAAAGTGAGTACACCCCTCACAGTTTTGCAGATTTTTGAGTATATCTTTTCATAGGAAAGCGTTACAGAAGTTTCACTTTGACACAATGATTAGTGACCTTTTAACAACATATTCAACCGCTTAAATTTCTTTTTCACTCAGAAAAAAACAAAATACAGCCATTAATGTTTGAACATGTACTCACAAAAATGAGTACACCCCAGATTAAAATCTGGCAGAGAAGGGGCTGTGTTGGCTCGAATCGTCTCGAAATGAAAAGGGATGACAAGGGAGGTCATCAGTGTGCGTTTCAACCTTTCTTTGCATTGAACTTTTACATTTTGAGTCTGCATCTGGCTTAAATAGATTGGTGTGAGATTTTGAATGCAATCCTATGGAGAATATCATGATCTGCTTCAGTAGTCACAGTGCATGTTGACATGCATGTTTCTTTTAGGTGTATTTCAGATTGCCAATGTTGACAGCATTCATGCATCCCCAAACCATGTCAGTCCCGCTACCATGCTTGGCTTATGAGAGGATACACCTTTTTTGTAAAACTCACTTGTTTACCACCACACATGCTTGGCACCATCTAAAGCAAATTTGTTTATCTTGGTCTCAAGAGAGATGAACAGACCAAGGATATGGATCACTGGAACCATGTCGTGTGATCTGAAGAGACCAAGATAAACAAATTTGCTTTAGATGGTGTCAAGCATGTGTGGTGGTAAACAAGTGAGTTTTACAAAAAAGGTGTATCCTCTCATAAGCCAAGCATGGTAGTGGGACTGACATGGTTTGGGGATGCATGAATGCTGTCAACATTGGCAATCTGAAATACACCCAAAAGAAACATGCATGTCAACATGCACTTTGACTATTAAAGCAGATCATGATATTCTCCATAGGATTGCATTCAAATCTCACACCAATCTATCTGCCAGATGCAGACTCAAAATTTAAAAGTTCAATGCAAAGAAAGGTTGAAACGCACACTGATGACCTCCCTTGTCATCCCTTTTCATTTCGTTTCATTTTGAGACGATTCGAGCCAACATAGCCCCTTCTCTACCTGATTTTAATCTGGGGTGTACTCACTTTTGTGAGTACATGTTCAAACATTAATGGCTGTATTTAGTTTTTTTCTGAGTGAACAAGAAATTTAAGCGGTTAAATATGTTGTTAAAAGGTCACTAATCATTGTGTCAAAGTTACATTTCTGTAATGCTTTCCTATGAAAAGATATACTCAAAAATCTGCAAAACTGTGAGGGGTGTATTCACTTTCGTGATATACTGTATATCACACTGTGTTCAAGTTGCTTGTCACACTGTGTTCAAGTTGCTTGTCACACTGTGTTCACTTGCATCAATGTTACTTGAAACAGAACATTTTCTCAACTCCTTTGGAGGAACACAATTCCACCATTTTTCAAATAAGTTTTACCTTCTTGCAATGTACAGAGGAGAGATGCTCATGTACAGTATCATATTCACACACATGAATGACTCAGGAACTGCAGGAAACTCTTACATTACATTATTTGAAACAAAGACCGGTATTAACTCAACTCATTTGAGAACTGTAATCATCATCAGTTGTGTTTTTACAGCGATAGTCAATGATGACTGCATGATGTGATCATAGAAAGAGGAGATGGGATGGCCATTTACACACACAAAGCGATGACGGCATAGATGATCCACCCCACACAGACGAAGACGCCGAACATCAGGCTGAACATGACCAGGAAGCGCGCCTTCTGGGACGCCCGCTCGCCCCCTCGGATGTCGCCGCGCGCCAGAGCTGCACGCGTCTACACATGGATGTAAATGGACAGAGTAAGAGATCACTCAGATGCAAGGTATTGACAGCACAGTTCATCACACTCTGCCTGATGAAGGTCTCACAGACTGAAAGCTTCCAGCTTAAGTAAAGCTATTTTGCATAGAGACCTGAAGTGTGCAGATTGTTTCCTTTTTATTTAACACAGTTAACCAACTGTAACAGTCCTGAGGACATACATGTAGATCAATAAGGAAGTATGTTTTGTAGGCTCTTTGGCCCTTGGGCCTGGTCCCAGTAGGCAGTGTTGCCAGATTGGGCTGTTTGGCATGGCCGTCTGCGGGTAAAAACGGGAAAAATCTGCCATTTGGCGGGGTTTTTTTTCATAGAAATCAATGCAATTTGTTGAAATTGGGCGGAATTTTGTGCATCCTGGCGTTTTTTCAGCACCTTTTGGGCGGGATTTGATCAGACACATGCATGGCCCGTGCATGTCATCTGTCCTAGCTGAGAATGACAATGCCTGCTGGCTGGCCAGTGCTAGCTGTGTACAGCAGGTTAGAGTGTCCCCTGGTTAATTATCCCTGAACACCACTGGACTTTAACCGCACCATACAACACACACTTGAAACCACACAGCATCATGCCGTTATCTCCCCAGGGCCTCATTTTGCTGCTCATTTGCAAACAAGGTACTGTAGACAGTGCAGGTTATCAAATACAAAATCAAATACCATACAGTTCCTTCAAACAGTTATAGTAGATATGCTGATAGCCGAGTAATCTAGCGCCACCTGTTGGGCTGCAATTTTTTTTTGCCTGCGACTGGTCTAACCTCGCATCGTCGGAGTGGTCTGCCAGATTTCCCTGGATCTGGCAAACCAATCACAACACAGTTGCAGTTGCTTATATAGAGCTTGGGGTGTTTGATCAAAAAACATTGAGAACGGGGGGCGCTGTGGCGCAGCGCACTAAGCCCCCCACATTTGGGCTTGCATGCCCACCCACGGGGACCCCGGTTCGAGTCCTTCCGGGGTCATTTCCCGATCCTCCCCTGTTTCTCTGTCCCATTCGCTTCCTGTCACCATCTTCGTCTATCCTGTCAAATAAAGTCATAAAAGCCCCTAAAAAAAATTTAAAAAAAACAATAACAAAAAACAAAACATTGAGAACCACTGATGGATTAGAACATGAGTGTAATCCACCTCGTATGAGTACATGAGTCTAACTGATATATAAGATCATATGTTATATTGCAATATGAGTGTAATCACCTCGCATGAGAGTAACTCACCTCGTATGAGATCATATATTACAACATGAGTGTAACCCACCTCCTAAGAGTACATGAGTGTAACAGTAGCCCACCTCGCATGAGTATGAGCAACTCACCTCGTATGCGTACATGAGTGTAACTCACCTCGTATGAGTACATGAGTGTAACTCACCTCGTATGAGCACATGAATGTAACTCACCTCGTATGAGTACAGTAGTCTAACTCATATAAGATCATATAGGCCTATGACTGAGTCCAACTCACCTCATATGAGTGCACGAGTCCAACTCACCTCGTATGAGTACATGAGTCCAACTCATCTCGTATGATTACACGAGTCCAACTCACCTCGTATGAGTACATGAGTCCAACTCACCTCGTATGAGTACATGAGTCCAACTCACCTCGTATGAGTACATGAGTCCAACTCACCTCGTATGAGTACATGACTGCGATGAGGCCGCTCATGATGCAGCAGAAGATGGTGACGAGGAGGGACTCCACCAGGTAGTCCTTGGGCAGCGTCTGGGGCAGCGGCTCCTCCCCTATAGACGAGCCGTTCATGTACTGGCAGGGCAGGGCAGGGGGAGAGGAAGACAGCTGTTGAAATGACATCTCTGCTGTGTGACTGAGAGTTGGAATGCCTTCTAATGTGTGGGCTCATTCTGGAGCTACCGTACCTACACTGGATGCGCTATGGCAAAGGCTTATCTGCAGCAACAATTGGCTTCCGTTATAGCCTATGGAATGACATACTGCAAAGGCTACACCAGCACAGTGAACCTTCTAAAAATGTTCAGGGCAGAGCCTAGCTTACAACCCTACTGTCACCAAAATTGTAATGACTATGTCTTAATACCGGTATGTTACTTACAGTAAGGCTCTCTGTAATGTTGTTATGATGTTGTTAGGTATTTTCAGCAAGTAGTGAATAGGCCCGCCGGGCATGTGCTGTAAGAGGCTACGATGTGTCTACTTCAGTGTTTCTCAACCTTTTTCAATTCATGAAAAATTTCAAGGCACCCCAATCCAACAAGCCGTATAATGGCATCGCATCCGATACCACACAAGCTTAGAAAAGTAACACATTTGGAGACGTCACACGACCTACGTTTCTTAGTTGCAGCTGACTGGGGCGACCTATATTTACTTTATTGTGTGTAAATGGCAGATGAAAGATTCCACTGACTAACATTAACTTACCAATTTAGACAAATATGTATTATATTACATAATTTATTTTTCAGCCACGTTTCCGCGGCACCCCTGAGGGGGGCCTGTGGCACCCCAGGGTGCCCCGGCACCCCTGTTGAGAAACACTGGTCTACTTTATACTACGTTGGGTGATATGACTGGAGCTGCTTTGGCGGTTCTAGTACTACGGTGACAATAGAAGGTGCATTGACAATTATTTCGCGTGTAAAACTTGGCATAGGGGTTGTAGTTGGGTAGGGTGTATGTATCACTTACTATGGCATAGGGGTTGTAGTTGGGGGAGGGCATGAACTGTGGCTGGTAGAAGCCGGGCGAGTTTGGGGAGGGCTGGCAGGCGATGACGGGCTGGCCTGAGTAATGAGGCGGCATGCCGGGGGGGTAGATGAGGTACGCCATCTTGGGGTCGGGGGGGCTGTAGGGCGGGGGGTCCTCCGAGCCGTGTGCCGAGTCTGTAGCGTGACTGGTGGTGGGCACCGCACCACCCTCCGACCCCCCCACGCCCCCATCCACACCTATGAGCGGATGGTGCGCGTGCAGCGGGTAGGGGGGGTGTATGGTGTAGTTGCTGTCCGTGTCCGAGGTGGAGGGGTTGATGGTGCGGTTGCTGGCGCTGTCGTATGCCATCTGGTTGGTCAGGGTGCTGTCCGTGTCAAAGGGGCGGGCCATGTGGCGGAGGCTGTCCAGGTCGGTCATGGCGTGAGCCGTTTGGAGGCTGTCAGTGTCCATCATGCCATGAGCCAATCGCTGGCTCTCTGAGTCCAGGATGCTGTGAGCGGTGTGGATGCTGGCTGTGTCGTTCATGTTGTGATGAGATGCTTGCTGCTGATTCTCTGCATCTGCAACTCCATGAGCTGTTGATGGCAGTTGGTCTGAATTGTCCATACCACTTGTCGTTTGCTGACAGTCAGAAACGTTCATATTCTGAGCCATTTGTCGACTCTCTGCATGGCTCATATTGTCATCATCCGCAGGTCTGTGTATCTGTCCGTTGTCCGAGTCGAGGATTGGACAGGCGGTCTGGATGTGCTCCACCTCGTGAGCAGGGTGTGAAGGCAGGGTGCCGGGATGCATCCTGCGGCAGGGGACATCCTCTGGTTCAGTTACCTCCTGGGGGACAGGTCCATGCCCAGGAAGGGGGTTCTCGAGTCCTAAAGTGCCCTGGCTGACACATCCTGCTCCTGGGAGGCGGTCCTCAGGTTCCACTGGCACCTGGAGAGCAGGCCCCAGGGCAACCCCAGGGACGGGGTCTGGAGCCGGAGAGGTTGGGGTGCGGTCTGAGGAGAAGAACAAATCACTGATTTTTGAGAATGTGGTTAAAACATGTTTTCATTTTAAAAGAAAAAAGTAGTTCAAATCCGAAATATCATAGATGAAGGTCTTAGCCTATTTTAGGAAAAAAAGTAAAATATAGGACTGTTGTTCCGATACATTGCTGCACAGCTCTTACTTGTTTTTGTCAACAGTCAGACACAATTAAAAGTAAACAAGAATGTATGTTTTGTATTAAAATGTGGTCCTCAGGTTCCACTACCCCCCAGAGGGCAGCCCCCAGCCCAGGGCAACCCCAGGGAGTAAGTCTGGAGCCAGAGAAGTTGGGGTGCTGTCTAAATAGAAGAAGTCAACATGTTCAGCTTGGAGCAGGCTTTACTCTTAAATATTAGTGTTTATTGAGGTTGCTGACCCAAATGCCCAACTCAGTTTTTCAAAGATGAGACCGCGTATGTTTTTTTTAATTGCACAAACGTGCTTCGGCATGTGTGTAGTGTGCACCACAAACACGTGTTCAATTAAAAAAAAAAATGCTAAATGTAAGGTGCGGCCTCTGTCTTGAAAAAAAAACTGAGGAGAATAACAAATAAAAAAGAGAGAAGGGAAGGGGTGCAGGAGAGAGGGACAAAGAAAGACAAAGGAAGACATTAAAAGAACTCCGGCATTTTGTCTTTGCCCTACTGTTTTCAACAGTTTAATGACACATCTCTCTCTCTCTCTCTCTCTCTCTCTCTCTCTCTCTCTCTCTCTCTCTCTCTCTCTCTCTCTCTCTCTCTCTCTCTCTCTCTCTCTCTCTCTCTCTCTCTCTCTCTCTCTCTCTGTGCGTGTGTGTGTGCATGTCTGTGTGCGTGTCTGTGTGTGTGTGGTCAGGGGATTGCATATGAGGGTGAGGTAGAGAGTGAAAGTGTAAATGATCAGTCAGCACCAGAGGGTCCAGTTCCTGTCTGCATTATACATGAGCGGAGGAACCGATAACAGCAAGGCGTCCTCACACACTTCCTGTCTCCATAGCACCGAGAATTGGGTTAGGCTTGTTTGTGTTTGTGTTTGTGTTTGTAGAGGGCTGCCGCTACATAAGCAGAGTAGAGCCGAGCACTTAGGGCACCAACCAGTACTTGGGGCACAAACTACTTTGCCCTCAAAATTGGGGCCTCTCAAATTGCGATTGACTAGAACACATCATGAAAAAAATATTGAATTACATCACAAAACATATATTTATTAGTTAGTAGATTATTATTTAATTATGAGGGGGGGCTCCTGACCCTCCTGAGATTAAAAAGTGGCTTCGAGCCCAACAAATATATTCACACCGACGCATACACACACACACACGCATGCGTACGCACGCACGCACGCACGCACACATGCACGCACACGCACATGCACACACACAATACATAGCCTTTGGGCTACAATCTGGCACATGTATATGTACATGTATGTATGTAGGCATATATGCTCATCAATGTGCAATGTCCTGAAAAATAAAAGTAAAAGTAAAAAAAAGGAAAAAGGTGTACTTAGGGCCTCCAAAACCTCAGCAGTGGCCCTGTGTTTGTGATTGTGTTTGCATATGTGTATGCATATTAGTTTGTGTGTGTTGCATTTGTGCTGGGGTGCATTTGTGAATGTGAATGCAATATCCCATGCAAATATTTAACTATCTACCACCAGATCTTTGCCCTGGTTTTGGTGTCTGTCTTTTAGTTTGATATTACAAGTATGACGACATATTGTTTATTTTGCATTGTTCCTTCATTCAATGCCGAAGGTGATGCAGTCATATGCAAAGATAGAACAGTAACATAAAATCATCATAAAATATCATATGGGTGAGTGTAGCTATGACACAGTGTGAAGGCAGTGGCCCACTCTCAAGCTGTCCGCAATTAGGAAACAGTTGGCTTGATTTATTTAGCAGTTATTGAGTATCACTCTCTAACGGTGTGTGTGTGCGTGTGTGCGCGTGTGCGTGTGCGTTTGCGCGTGCCCGTGCGTGTGCGCGTGCGGGTGCATGTGTGTGTGTGCAGGCTCATTAAGTTTCCTCCTTCAGTGCTGAGCAGAACGACACACACACACACACACATGTGCTGATACTGATACTCCAGGTAGGCTACTGAAACAGCCTGCTGCAATGGAAACTATGTAAAACAAACACGAGCACTACCATCTAGTATTATACCGGGAACAGTTCACAGACCACGTCCTTTTCCATACCAGCTCTCAGCAATTAATATTTACCCTGTGTCTGTGGATCTATAAAAATGTTTTAAACAAGTCACCATCAGAGAAGCCCATGGTTGCATGTTATTTTAAAAAAAATGACCATCAGCGGCGCACAATATATTAAAGTCAACCATTCCTGGAAAGTTTCCGTAAACCTACTCTTGCAGGTCATGCTGTCTATTGAGTCATTGGCCTTGACTAGCGGGTGCATCTACATCATCAGCTTTGAATTGAATTGTGTGTTGAGCTAAGCTTGCAACGTTTGAAGAGGCAAAGTAAACAACTGGAGCCACACGGTACATTTACCAGCGTTAATTCGACACTCAATAGAGTAGCACCAACACCATTAGTGTCAAATTACTAAGTGTTGAAATGACTGAACATTGAATTAACACTGTGCTGAAATGACTAACTGTTGAATTAACACTGTGTTGAAAATAACACTGTTGAATTATGACTTTGTTGAAATGATTAGGTGTTAAATTATCACTATGACATGTATTGTGATGGAGGCTCGGAAGAAGTAAAAGTAGCGACGAAGAGGAATGAGGCCTTACCGTGCTCCATGAGGGTAGAACTCTCTGGTTAAAAAAAAAAAAAAAACAGAGCCAGGGTTCAAGGGTCAGGCGTCCAAAGGGTCAGTGAGTCATCTGGGGAATGTCCTGTGGAATGGTGGGAGTAGAAGGGCTCCATCACGGCAGGCAGTATAAGGAAGAGACAACGGCAGCATTGGAGTCTCATGCCAGGCCCAAATGGCTACTGTCACTGTGATCCTCTTCTCTCCCTCTCTCTCTCTCTCTCTCTCTCTCTCTCTCTCTCTCTCTCTCTCTCCCTCTCTCTCTCCCTCTCTCTCTCTCTCTCTCCTCTCTCTCTCTTTCTTTCTCTCTCTCTCTCTCTCTCTCTTGCTCTCACTCTACCTCTATCTCTACCTCTACATGTCTGACACACAGGGCAGTATCATGTTTGTTTAATAATTGACAACTCTTGTCCTGAGTGTGTGTGTGTGTGTGTGTGTGTGTGTGTGTGTGTGTGTGTGTGTGTGTGTGTGTGTGTGTGTGTGTGTGTGTGTGTGTGTGTGTGTGTGTGTGTGTGTGTGTGTGTGTGTGTGTGTGTGTGTGTGTGTGCATGCGTGTGCACGATACATGTGAGTTTGTGTGTGAAGTACGACAGTAGTCCAAAGTGCTCTTTGTCTCTGTGTTTTGAAATATTTTTATGTGTGCATGCGTTTGTGCACGCGTGTGTGGGTGTGGGTGTGTGCATATAAAGGATATGCCTGATACACATTGTGAGCTGTGTGTCTCTTTACTTGTGTGTGACAGCGTTTCCCCATTTGACCTGAAAAGAATCCCAAGGAGCTGTTCTACATTTTATTTCAAAGTTTGGGATATACAGTAGAATATCAATGGAGAAGGGCAATGAGGACATTATTTCAGTAAAATTAATTCATAACCATTAGACATGTTAACATGGGTACCATCATAAAGCATACATTACTTCCAACATAGTTCCAATACCATTCATGTACCCTTATTGTTAAGTGTTAAGTGTTAACCCAAAACATAGGGTTTGGTGTCCACATCACTTCTGCTGGTTGTTAGCGTTTAGTTTACCGTAGTTGGGTGAAAGGCCCCTGCTGGAGATGTCTTTATGTAGGAAGTGTGTTGATGTAATGTTCCCTTCTGGCCACAAGAGGGAGACCAATGTACCAACATGTAACAGACACAAGGCCCATGTCAATATCCCTCCTCTACTTATTTCCTTTGGCCATCTGCCAAAGATGTCATGGATGTAAAACAAGTCAGTGTCCAGGGAGTGTTAGAACACGCGCGCGTGTGCGTATGTGTGAGAGCGCGTTTGAGTGCGTGAGCGTGTGAGCAATGGTACAGTATGTACAGGTATGCCCAGGCAACTGCATATGGAAACACAGGCAGTGGCACTCTCGCTACTAAAGCTGCTGCTGGTGGAAACCCCAAAGATGAGTTACAGTATTAAAAGTTTGTCTGGGCTAATATCTCCTCGGACATACCCAATATAAGCTGCTGTACGCTGCGCTACACACGGTTTTCATATACCATAGACAGTGCCTGAGGCAAAGCCAAGCAGCTTTATGCATTTTTCCAAGAAATCTCTCCTGTGGAAGCGTATGATCACTTCCTGTCTACCCCCTAATGGAATGTCCACAGACAGACCAGAGCTAAAAGAAGAAGAAGAATGCAATAATGCACGTTTTTTTTCAGAAGTCTGTCAGATCTCTCTTTGTACCGTAGGTAGGTCTACACATGTTGTTGTGTTTGGACGCCGCACGTGTATTTGTGTGGGTGCGTGTGTGTGTGTGTGTGTGTGTGTGTGTCTGTGTGCGTGAACATGTGTGTGTGCGTGTGCACGTGTGTACGTGCCCGCGTGTGCGTGTGCGTGTGTGTGTGTGTGTGACTGTGTGTGTGTTTGACTGTGTGTGTGTGTGTGTGATGGAGAGACATGGAGTAGATCATTTAGGATCAGTTCCTGCTAACCCTCTCCAATCCCTTTCATTAGTTTGTTTCTGTGTGTGTGGGGGGGGGGGGGGGGTGGTGTGTGCATTGTGGCAGCCTGCGTCCACCTCACCTCTTCTTCTAAGGTGGGTTGGTCAGGCCTGCATGGCAAGTCTTACCTGATTACCAGGCTCTGTGTGTGTGTTGGTGTGAGATTAGCAGAGACATTAAGGTCAGTGCAGATAGAGAGAGGCAGCTTGCTCTGGCCCAATCTGCTTACCCCCAGTGAGAGGCAGGAGGAGTAGAACTAAGCGGTGCTCCATTGATGGGTAGAGAATGGGAGTAGTACTCTCAGCTGACCACTCCACTCATCACCACCTGACCTAGAGATCTACTGTGGAAGGGAAGTGTTTACTTAGTTATGAGCCCTTGATGGACGTTACAAATACATGTACAGTCCAAAGCAATAATGAGTACTTTTTAAAAAAGAAACATTTCGAGCAATATTTCAATAAACACACAAGGTATTTCCAAAGTAGGCATAGAGTAAGGTCAATACAACATCTGTGAAACTTACCATAGAAAAGTGTAATTATTGAATATAAATTACGTACACATTTTTCCATTTTTGTGAAGTTATGGTGGTGCAAAGCGAGTTCAGACTGATTTGTCTCTGAACACCATTTATGTTTGAATTCAAGTTCAGATCAGGCGTCATACATAATCACTGAATCACTCTCACCTCTTCAGAAAATCATCATTGACCGATGTGTGTTTAGGGTCATTGTCAAGTTGGAAAAGAACATGATGACCCACAATGAAGGGCACTGACTAATGGTGACATATTCACTATTCGTAGAACAATACATTATGTATTCATGATTCAATCAATGAAAAAATCTCTCAGCTCTCAGGTAATCTATAAAATGTCGTGACCTGAGAATTATAAGGTTCTATCTGTTTTTGACATGGTGGTGTTATTTTAGTAAAAAAAAAAAGTATTATTTCACATTGTTATTAATAAAATAAAAAGGCTCTATCTCACAAAACAGCTGGGATGTAAAAACTTTGATGCTCACTATCTCAGAACTACCCTAAACGGAGATAGAACCTTATAATTCTAAGCTCACGATGTGATGAACAAAATTGTTATAGCAGATACAGTTGTGGTATTCAGCAGTGTACAGTCGCTACACAATTAAGGCCTTTTTGGCAACTAAACAGACAAAACCGTCAAAAAGGACACATAATAATAATGTCCACAAAAAAGTCTACAGTCTAAAAAGCACGTCACCACCTAAATATTTGAAGAGAAAGTAGGTCAAGATTGCAGAGAGATAGTTTGTGTCGTACGGTACCGGGACATGGCTACTATTGTGCCATCAAGTGTAGCAACGATGGGCACGCTCAACTTACAAAGCAAAACAAATCACTTTGCTTGTGCCCAAAAACACACTCACAAAGCTGAGTTTCAGTATTTATGTATAGTACCATGCCCACAACCACATGCATTTTGTTCCGTAACCCCTTACCAGACACTGACCATACTACTGTACTGTCCTACACCACGATGTTCAGTGCACAGAGCCTTTAGTAATACATTACGACCTGGTCATTGCCAAGCTGGTAACAGCTAATTTACAGAAAAAAACAGGGGCAGTGTCTTAAGGGGTTAAGCCATCATCAGTGGCAGTGCGTACTATTCTGCCTTAACACACCATTTCAGCTGACCCTGCCCCAGTGAGAGACCAGTATGGCCACTATGCTACACCAGTCTCTCTCTCTGTCCGCACCCCTAAGCAGCTTGCGCAGCACGCAATCGGCTTAGGAAGACTCTCAGGTCCCTTCTCAAAAGCTTTCCCCCCACTCACTCACTCTAAATTAACAAGCCCCTCCATTCCATCCCACTCCTCCAAATGAACAGAGCCTTTCTAATGCGCTCCCCACACTCTTATGGATGAACAGACTCCTTTCTACGGCTTTCCCTACTCGACTGGATGAAGAGGCCGCTCCAGTCCAAAACTTTCCCCCCCAGTACTCTAGGTGAACTGGGGTGAGAAGCAGAGTTGTAGAAGTGCTACAGAGTACTACAGAGGTAATAACAACACTAGTAGTGTGATATTAAGTTGAAACCATATATTGTACCACTAGTGTTGTAACTACACTTGTAAACGTATTTCTACTACTTGATACAACTCTGGAGGAGCACCTCTTCTCTGCTGCTCCCTGCATCCTCCATATTGACGATTCAGCACACAGTCCTAATCACAGATGACTTTATAAGTCCATGACCTTTGACATGGTTATACAAACTACATCAGAGCAGCAGGTTTGTTCATCACACACACACACACACACACACACACACACACACACACACACACACACACACACACACACACACACACACACACACACACACACACACACACACACACACACACACACACACACACACACGCATAGAATGTGTCTTGGAGTTATGAGAGCGAGCCTTTGCTCACCTATTACGCAATGACGTAATGACTTGTTTATGCATAAGCTGCATGTCTCTTGCTAGTTAGTGAACTTTGAAATGTTGCCCCGTGCTGCTTTCAAACTCTGTTATTTGGAGAGATCTTCAGTGCTCTTAAGCTTAGATCCCACAGCACTGACATCTCCTCCTTAGAGTTTAGGTTAGAGACAGAAGTTTTATGGATGTAGTTTTAGACCAAACCAGCTCTGTCAGTCCATTTTCCCCTGGACACCAAATAAAGCTAAAGATATAATGCTAGCAGTTATCAACATAAGCTAAATATGGAGGCTATGCTTGGATAGAGCAGAAGGTACACCTCTTCACTCCTGTTTTGTCAGATGTGATGGTGCGTGCATAGAAAGAGGAAAACTTCACAGGTCATTTTTAATAGTTATGAAGTAAAACACAGAGAGAGAGAGAGAGAGAGAGAGAGAGAGAGAGAGAGAGAGAGAGATGTGCAGTGTATGAAGATAGAGATGTGGTGGGTAGTGTAGTGTTGATTTTGGGTGGCCTGGTTGTACTCCTCCATCATGTGTTGTCATGAGTTCATCTGATTAACAATCTCACCCTGACCTCCCCAGCAGCTCACACACCAACTCTGTGTGTGTGTGTGTGTGTGTGTGCGTGCGTGCGTGCGTGCGTGCGTGCGTGCGTGCGTGCGTGCGTGCGTGCGTGTGTGTGTGTGCCCATATGTGCGCATGCAGGTGCATATGCGCGTATATCCCTACTTGCTTAGTATCTGTGTGACTATGTCTCGTATATGTAGCAACACAGTCTCATACCAACTAATCAATGTCTGACTACCTTTGACCAGACTGCAATTTTTTGACGTCCAGGGCATACCTGCCATGTCAGATGTTGACTACGTGGCCTAAACCCAGACCTTTCCCTAACCCTTACCGCCAGTGAAGTTATGGTGCGTCTTTGAGGTGCACGTGACATTTGGCTTACCTTAGAAGTCAGAAATTGCAGTCTGGTCAAAGGTAGTCAGAAATTGACGAGTTGGGTGTGTTTACATGCACATGAGTATGCGTGTGTGATGGGGGATATAAACAGATGTTTTCCAGTGTCTGGAGGTGGGCGGCCCATCTGGCTTTAATGTGATGGGTAATGCAGTTTTTATTACTCAAACATACTGCAGGGAACTGGAATGGATGCTTCGGGATTACAGTAGATGTTTTTATCTGCCTTTGCTGACTTTAGAGACAAGTGCAGTGGGCAGTATACCTGCAAACATGTATGATGAGTGAGTGATAGAGTGGTTTCTACGTAGATGCCTCTGCATGCTGGAGAGAGAAATCTGAACTGACCCAGAGACGATAGATAAGGAGGAGACAGCTTATAAGGAATTTCTTACAGAATCAAAATGACGTATGATTCTAAGGCATGTGTTTGAGCTGGTGATGCGTAGAATGCTTTATCTTGGTTACCACACTGTAAAACATTGCAGCCAATTAAACGTGAAAAAGTAAGTGTCCCTGCTGCCTTAAGTTTGCAAGTTAACTCAACTTGAGAAAGCTGAGTTCAGTCTCGAGTTGAGTTAATTTTTACAAACTTAGAAAGAAAGAAAGTGAAAGCCCATTGGGAAACTCCAACTCCCATTGTCATTGTGACACAGCACTCCACAGCACACAAGTGAACACTGCACACAACGAAATTCCATTTATGCCTCACCCGTGCAAGGGGGCAGCCCTCAGTGGCGCCCCATGGGGAGCAG